>NC_051155.1:68140507-68215484 GCF_013339745.2 Dermacentor silvarum | reverse complement strand
ATCAACGTGTCCAAAGTCATTGACCGCTTCACTAAACTTCCCCGCTGAGTGAAATTTGTCCTTTAGATAGGGAAGCGGCAAAATTCAATGCAAGTAAAAGTTCTGTTCCTTCAGGTCCATAAACGCGTAATTATGAAAACGTATGACTGTTCATTAGTTTCTAAAGCCGCAGAAATTATCGCCGTTTATTGAAACAGGTAGCATCATGATCAAAGCTATCGTGTGAAAACCAAAATTACGAGGACATCAATAATCAATTTTTACCGACCTTGTTTATTGAAAGCCCGGCCCTCGCGGCGTTTCCCAACAAACACACTCGGATATTGGGTAGTTTAACTTCCGCATCATCTGTGGCTTTCGTTTGGTCTTTTCTTTCCTTTTTAGCTACCCGCTTTTACTTTTTTTGAACCGAAGCAACACCCTTCCTTTATTTTGGATGCAGAAAGTTTGTCAGCGCTCAGCAGGCAGTTAAATTACACATTTTCGTACTGATTTCTGTGTTATTCCTCTATTATCTACCCATATGGTGCTGTCGCGACCGCCGCATGGCCCAAGTACATATCGCGAGTTACTTTCAGACATAGCGCAAAAAAGTACACACAACACACACGAAGACACGACAGACGTGGACGAGCGCTACTACCAACCGTTTACTTCGGTCAACAAACCATCCGATTTATAAGGTGAACCACGCACACCAGTGTCATGCCCCTTTCCCATTCGAGGTGATAAAAAGAAATCTAAAAAAGTTAACAGTACTATGTCCCTCAGGCAACAGAGTTCAAATAGTTCAGTTCGGCGCTGTGCAAAGGAATTGACGCTTCGCTTATACAAATATCTGAGTTCTTGTGGATGTAGAATGCTTCTAGAGCCACTCTAGCCGTGTAGTTTGTTGATTTGCCTAAGATAGTTGTCTCATAAAATCGTGCCTCGCAACCACACGTAATGATGTGGGCAACCAAATGTGCATACTTGTCCTTTTTTTTTCTTAATTTTTAGCGCATGCTCCCTGGGCCGGTCGTTTATGCACCGTTCGGTTTGGCCGATGTACACCTTCCCGCACAACAAGGGTGTTGCATAGTTGCGGCACACGTGCCGTGTATGCCGAATACGACAGCACTCAGTTGGAAGGTTGGAACATGAATGTTTATTGCTTCCGCCAGGGAACGTATATATACGAAAATGAAAGGGGGAAGGGAGGGCAAGGGAAACGATAGTAGAAGAAACCGCACGCGCCGCCAGCGCTTGCGAGGCAGTTTGATTGTGACTGACGTCACTTTACAACAAAGGGGACGGAGTATACCACTCCTGTCGCACACCCCACGAAGCGGCTATCTTGGCTTGTTTGACAACCTTCTTTCCTGTCACCGCAAATTCGAGGGCAGAGCCTGGATAGCTTATTAGGAGCCGTGAAGACCACAGGAAAACGGTGCCTGTTCGCGACCTTCTTCAGGTTGTGCGAGACCTGATGCATATAAGGCATGGCTACGGGTCTCGCCATCCATCGCTGGGTCGCAGCCCTTTCCGCTCCAGCTCTCTTCTTTACCCTGTGCAGGATAGACTCGGCCACCGCAACAACAAGCAATTCAGGGAATCCCGCTGCTAAAAGGCGACCAATCTGATTGTGAAAGCTATGCTGCATTGAATGCGGGTATGACTTACGGAGCGCAGCATCCAGACATTGTAATGCGATGCCCCTTTTTACTGTTTTAGAGTGGGCAGACTCAAAAGGCAGGGGATACTTCTTAACCCGTGGGAGGTACTCTCAGCAAACATGGCCTATACTAAATTTTAGCCTGAGATCCAGGAATTGTAACCCCTCAGTTCCAAGCAATTCATGAGTGAAACTCAAACCCTGCCCAGCTTGAATAAAAATATCTAAAACACTCCCAAGGGCAGTGAAACCGCCCTCTTTCTTTAAAAGAATTAAAAAGTCATTGACGTACCGAAGCACTTTGATTACCTTCCCCCCCATTAAAAGCCAAATCAAGCGCACTGTCAATATCAGCTAAAAATATGTCGCATAGAATCGGAGCCACGCAAGACCTAATACACATTCCTCTACGTTGCAGAAAAGGCTGCTCGTTGAAAGCAATAAATGTTACACTAAGATAAAATTCTAAAAGCGTTAAATTATAAACCGACAAGCAAGCGGAGTTTTGGAAATCGCATTCGCCACTCTGTTCAATGCACTTCCCAAATGCAACTAAAAGCTTATCTTGAGGTACTGAATAAAACAACTCCTCAACGTTGACAGACAAGCCATAATCTATACTCTCGTTGGGCTTCACGTATTCAGTGACTTCTTCAGATTTCCTCACGCGGAAAGGATCAACAACCGTGAGTCACTTAAGGCTCTTCAGTAAAAACTGACTAACATTCTTTTGCCAAGCCCCCCCTTCGCTCACAATGGTTCTGAAAGGGACATCTACCTGATGTGTTTTTGCAGAAAAGGAAACCTTCAGACTGTTCCCCTTACTATTTCTAATAGCACTAGCAAGACCATTCAATTCCAAGTCCTTAAAAAATTTGATGAACTTAGTCTTAACCCTCACTGCACTTTTCTAAACAGCCACAAAGTTCTTGTCCACTGCCGCTTGGGCTTTTTAATTGAACATGCCTTTCGGCATCACAACAAATCCACCTTCCTTGTCAGCTTCTAGGAGAACCAAACTGTTCTGCCAAACTGAAAGTAACTATGTTAGACCAACTAGCCCAACAGGCGGCCCTTCTGGAACATATCACGATTTCTGCGATCATAGTTTGGTTCTTGCCTGGATTGTCTGTCTTTCTATGCGTAAAGCTACTACTATGTGTGACTGCGCAACATGTCTATTTGTCTTGTTTGACGCATTACATACAGTGACGTTTGCTTAAATACGTGGATTTATTGGATAGATATACATATATTTAAACATCTTGTAGCGAGGCTTTGTGCATACAAACAGTGCATTTTGTTACCAATGACACTTTTGTGCCCTTTATCAACTTGTATCTTCGCACTTGTATATTCATTCTATTTTCACATTTCTAATCTACATCTTGCAGAACTCCTGCTTCTTATATGTACTCACTGCTGCGACTATATTATCGGTGTAATTACAATACACGACCGGTAACAACTGCTCAGGCGCAATCTACTGCAACGAAGGACAAGGTCATTGAGGTTTTTCCCTGGCCGTTGCGTATGTACAGTCACGAGCAAATGTTTGTGGACCAAAGGTAGGGTATGATGGTATGATAAAGCTTTATTACGGTCCCTCGGAACGCGCGTCAGCACGTAGCGGGCCGCTCCCACGTCGGTACAGAAAGGCCGAGCCTCTCTGCTGCCAAGTTTTTATTTTTTTTCCTTCGCAGCCTGGGCATTGCGGTTGAAATCAAGAGCGCAAGCCTACGTGTGCGTGATGGAGCAATACAACGTATTAAGCCAATTCGGGGCCATGCAGCTGCGCTTGAATATATTAAAATTTTTTGCTGATGCCATGGTCTCCAAACTTCTGCTCGCGACTGTACAAAAAAGTAAACAAAGTTCTTTAATGACAAAGATTTATCAAAATATTTGTGGTCAACTTGTTCTTTTCATGGCCTTTACGTTTTTCGCACCAGCTGTATGCACTGCTTTGCTGGTTTGGAACTGATATTCTATGATATTCTGATGTTCTAAAGTTCGAGTGATATTTTCTTTACTAATTAAATAGACCAAAAAAAACGCGGAAGCATTGATATCAGTTATTTCTGCCAAATTTTTGGGACATACGAATATATTCTTTTATGAAAAAATACATATTTTTGTTGACAGTGGGTAGCACTCTGTAGTTTATTTGCAGCCTCTAATATACAATGACATTGGCAATGGAAATGCAGTTATTATTGATGTATTTGATCCCTCGACCAATTCTATAAGGAGGAGGCCGCGCTGCAACGTGAGCTCCCCCTCTCCGAACAAAATTTCTGGCTATGCCACTGTGCAGTGAAGCAGGTCTTCGAACATTGACCAGTTACAGATGATTTTCTGCATTTACACCCGTCGCTTACCAAGAGCTTAGAAAAGGTGTTCGGCTGAAATGTAGCAAATTTTCTTTACAAAGTTACTAATTTACTTTGTTCACAGGAACCTCCCTGAGAAAACTGACGTCAATCCGAGCTTTTGTTGACGTGATTTTACTCTTTGCGGTGTCGGCCATTTTCGTTATGGTGCGGTTTCGCCAAGGTCACTGCCAATAGCACCGAAAATATAGCCATGCACCTAAGGCTTTCGCCTTCGAAAAACAGAAATTCCGTGGCAGTGAACATAACTCGATCAGGCACCTGCACGCAAATGCGGAAATGGACTCGTAAACTGAGGCCAACCGAGATTAAGGGTGTCAATCATGCGACTGCATATCCTGAAACATGCGCCCATCGCGACCATTTAGCAAGCTTACATTATTATTTTAGAATCAGCTTTCGAGAAATGAAGCGACAAAAGGGCATTTTTGCTTTTTTGATTCGATCGGACAACAAGTTGGACGAGGAAAAGATGGACGGAAGGGGGGGGGGGGGGCGGAGGCCGCTCTTTCAAGGTTCTGCACCCGCTTTCTCGAAGCGGGGCTGAGCCTCTAAACGACTATCAATAGCAGCAAAACTGCTGATTCACAGTAGACTAGCTGGCTGCTCGTCTTATACGCGCGGCCGTTATCAGATCAATTATTCCTGATTCGCGCTCGTCCATGCTCGACAGTGAAAGCTGTTAGCGTGGTCCGTTTTTTTCTTTTTCTTTTATTGTTAAAACGTGTATTCTGTTATCGTCCAGTACACTTCGTGCGTCATCGCGCGAATTTCGAATCTTAAAGGTCCGTACGCCACGTGGTGTAAAAGCTGTGAAATAAAGGCGATGTCCGGAATTGCTGGGGTTGAAAGTCAACATTCGGAGAGAGGGCGACCTGGCAATTCACTGTAGAGACTGCAAATGTAAGCCAGACTTCTACACCTGCGCTGTGGTTGCCAGAAGCCGTTACAAATGGTTTCGTTTAATAATTGAGGCCAAAAGGATCATTGAAGCATGTGATAAGTGCGTAAGTGTTGCCTCAATATCTCTATCACGCAAAGAACTACTTTACCTGAACGCGAATGCGCACTGAGAAACTGTGATTGTGCTCCCTGTATAAATTAGTGGCGTTCCTTTCTGATTAAACATTGTTGGAAGTGGCGCCCTGTGTGGGTGTGCTCTCTCTTCGTCCATCGTCGTTTTCGCGCCTTCACTTCAGATCATGCTTAACCAACACGCCCAACTATCCATCCTAACGTCGTATATTTCTTGTACATCGGGCTCTTCACTATGTGTCTCTTCGGACCCAAGCGCCACAGTTTCTTTGATCGCCGTCGCGACCTGCAGAGCACGCGCGCTCTCCTACTGCATTCGGCGTAAGCTCCTACCGGAAGATGTGCGGCTTCTTTTCGGAGGCTTTAGCCCATCCGTCGGTCATGGCAACCGCATTTGCAAAATCCTCAAGTCCGAATGGTCAAGGCAGGCTCGCCTCTACCGAATTCACCTAGAAGCCCAACTGCACAACTTGTTAGGAGAAGATAGAGCGAAGCGGGCCTTCAGGGATTTCAACCGCCTCGCCAACCAGACGACTGAATTCCTCTGGCGGAGCACCCTGTCTCACTTACGCAGCTATCCTCGTCCAAAGAAGAAGAAACAAGACCCTGGGAGCACAGTATTCACCGAAGGAAACGTCACGCTACCAGAGGACGTCAAAAACTGTCTCACTCAAGGGCCGAAGTTTGCTGTGAGGCCGCCGACCACCGCTCCGGAGAAGCTTTCCCTGGTGCGAAAAGTGTCCAGTTTGGCTCCCGTGAGCGAGACGGATCGGTGCGTTTGCAGTGGTGTGGACGTTCTTATGCGGGACCAGTGCGACCCCGGCCGCCCTGCAATTAATCGTCTGGCATCGTACTTGAAGACGAACGCCTACTGCTTACTCCCATCGGACAAAGAAGGCGGCTTTGCCGTATTTCCAGGAGAGTTATACAAGGTGAAGGCGTTGGAAGCCTGAAGTTCTGTTTTCCATTGTCACCATAATGTATCGCTCAATAAGTTGAAATGTGAAGCGAAGAAGATGTGCGAAAAAATGAAGCTGTCAAAATTAGCTAGGGACATTAAAAAATAGCAAAGTGCGCACACTCGAGGTCCTTTTCAGCGCCAAGACCCATAAAGATAACTGCTCTTTAAGAGTAATAGTGTCGGAGCGCAATACGTGGCAGAAGTGTTTAGCTGCCTTTCTGTTAGTAAGGCTCAAGCTTCTTGCAGTAGACGACCCTTACCTCGTGAAGGATTCTACAAAAGTAGTTGACTACCTGTCGAGGCAGCCAGTGATGGAATTAGAGGCCTTTTCCGTAGATCTGAAGGATCTATATTATAGCATGCCAAAAGCAGAATTGCTTCAGTGCGTCCAGGAAGGCATTGACAGTTATGGCTCCATGGCATTTCAAAATGAAGCTGCTATTCCGGAAGACAAATTCCTGGTCATGCTCGAACTTTACCTGGCTTCCGCCTATATTGAATGGGACAGTCGTTTGTACCTGCAAAAGAGCGGCGTTTGCATAGGTTCCTGTTTAGCTCCGATCTTGGGCGACTTATTCTTAGCTCGCGCTGGCAGAACTATGTCTAGCAGTCTAGAGGGTAGCGGTGTAGTAAAAGTTTTTAGATTCGTTGACGACTTCCTAATTTTCGTAGATAAGAATTTCATTGAGGCCGACTTGGTCGTTAGTCAAACATTGACAACCTTCAGGCAGACTTTATCTCCCATAGAAGTGACCCACGAACATTCGGTAGATTCCTCCATCAGGTTTTTAGATCTTAGATTGTTAAAATTTTAGCAAGTAACCACGTCTGTTGGCAGTATGAACCTCGGGCAAGTAAACCTTTGTTACCTTTTAGTTCCTCTCACTCAAAGCTAGTTAAACGAAGCATTCGGCGTAAGCTCCTACCGGAAGATGTGCGGCTTCTTTTCGGAGGCTTTAGCCTGCTGAATGTTTTTAAGAAGTCCTGTTCACATCGAGCTGCGGCAAGTTTTCTCAAGCAGATCGACCGACTGGAAGAGGCAGGCTACCCACAGCCTATTCTAGTTTCCGTAGCGGAAACAATCCTGACGAAGTCCCGAAAACGCCAACTGGACCAGCAGCCACCTCGCGAAAAAGAAAAGGTAGCCGTCATACCTTACATACACCGCATGTCGCACAATTTGAAAAAGGTTGCCAAGCGAGCTAACGTAAATGTCGTGTTTTCTGCCCCGTGCAAGCTTTCCAAGCTCTGTAGAATGACTAACCCTTTTTTTCCCGCAAGGCACCGGCCTGTGTCACAAAACATGACAACACGTACGTAGATTGTCAGGCAGGAGTAGTTTACGAAATTCCTCTAGATTGCGGTAGAAAGTACGTGGGCCAAACCGAGCAGTGCCTGAATGACAGGCTGAGGCAGCACAATAGCAAAGTCAACATTGGGAGAGAGGGCCACCTGGCAATTCACTGTAGAGACTGCAAATGTAAGCCAGACTTCTACGCCTGCGCTGTGGTTGCCAGAAGCCGTGACAAATGGGTTCGTTTAATAATTGAGGCCAAAAGGATCATTGAAGCAGGTGATAAGAGCGTAAGTGTTGCCTCAATATCTCTATCACGCAAAGAACTACTTTACCTGAACGCGAATGCGCACTGAGAAACTGTGATTGTGCTCCCTGTATAAATTAGTGGCGTTCCTTTCTGATTAAACATTGTTGGAAGTGGCGCCCTGTGTGTGTGTGCTCTCTCTTCGTCCGTCGTCGTTTTCGCGCCTTCACTTCAGATCATGCTTAACCAGCACGCCCAACTATCCATCCTAACTCCGTCCGTAGCCTTCGCACTGCGAGCGGGTGCGTGCCACCATCAACGAAACTCCGCACAGCCGTGGAATTATGCTGCGTTTTGCAGTTTTGCGGCGTCGAAGAGCCACATGGATTGCGAATCTTATCATAAGCTGCGACAACTCAACATCTTGCTCGAGAAAGTTTTCATTTTTTTTTCAGGCGAGGGTCGGTTTGTTGTTTGTGTGAAGAGAACGCGATACTGTTGCTTGTACTATATGCAGTAAAGCGCTACAGCGAACTTCAGGAAGTTTGCGTTGAGGTTGTTACTGACATCGCGATAACGTTCAGCGTATGCTTGCTGCAACAAGCAGTTTCATGTGATAGCCGGCGTGGTAATGCAGTTTATGATGCAAATGTCGCCGCGGTACTCAAGGTTTCCTCCATTAAAGCTGTTATATCGGATACATGCGGCGCACAACGTGGAACTACCGAGTATGGTACATCAGCGAAAATCGAACGTTACACCGGAGTTTCAGGTACTCCCGGGTAACGTCGGTAAATTGCTCTATGTATAAAGCACAAGATGTACGCGCCAGCATGCAAAATAACTATGGGGTGGCATAGCGGTACGCCTTCCTTGCGACCTGGACACGCTATCCGTGTAACTAGTGCAAATTAGTAAGTGCTCATTTGAAAATGCGTAATTATGAAAGCAATTGTATCTCTTATCAGTGTCTGAAGGAAATTGGCAGTTAAGAGGCTAACACAGTTCTGGCCACTTAAAGTGCAGGATACGTAAATCATAGAATAACATGAAAATTGATTAGATTCAGAATGCAGTGGCTTAGTTAACATTAATTTACACAGAAACATTTGTTTTATTTCATTAGTTTACACAGCAGCCATAAGCGACATGTTCGTAGACAGCGGGGAGTAATCAATCATGGTCAGGCCACGCAGCACAAGCCATACATGTACATGGTGTGCAAATGTGTTTTTATTGTAGTAAGCAGATCTTTCGGGTTTCTTATTTATCGTATTGTTCTCTACGAGAGAAACAATGCGCCAACTACTGGAATAACTACAGCTAAGCGAAGCAACAGTCACGTTGCGCAAATTTTGAATGTAAAATAGATAACAGGAACGCAACAGTATATAGCGAGAAAGGTTCGCCACAGATTCGTAGTGCATGCTCGCGATAAAGTGCAAAGCTTTATTTTAGGTTCGCTTGCTCTATGGACTGAAAAGAGCGTGCAGAGTTTGCGCCTTCGCCGAACGAAAATGTGTTAAGGCAACAACAATGAGAAAGTGCGCGCCGGCTGCGCATTTATCCGCATGTACAGTGGCAACAGCTGACCGAGCAAGTCGGTGCGCTGCTGCGGGCCATGTTAAACGTACCAAACTGAGCAGGTTGTAACATTTCGGCAATCCTGGCGAGGCCAGCGTGACATGTCCAACTTCGCCGGCCACTCTCTCGCATGCTCAAAACGTCGGACTATCTATCCGCGCCTTAGCAGTGAATCAAAGCAGCAGAAACGTGCTTGTACTTTTCCGACCATCCAACAGTGCACGAGTACTTCGGTTGCACGACCAATGGGTTCAAGAATACATCGGTGATTTTCATCAGAATCTCGCGCGGGTCCGCTGTCACGCCAGATGTTTGCACACACCGTGCGACCACTTCAGCTTCATTATTCACTGTGCCTCTCTCGGATCGGCTAAAATGATTTGGTCGGCGTAAGCTACTCGCTTTCCTTCCACAAAACAGCGCCAACCGGCATTACACTACACGAAAATCATCAAACTACTGTGTACTGTACACCAAACACAGTGGTTTCGGCGACGCGGGGACCTCCGTATAACCGCCATGTTGCACAGTGTAGCCAGACACGGCCAATTTTCGCAGCGCCCCCTGCAGTTCATTTGAGTTGCGAATAGCTGCGACCCCTGTCGGCCACCGTGGGCATTCATTGCAGATGGTGCCACGCTCCTCCATTATAAGAGCGGGTGGTCGGCACACTAGCCAGTATATTCTAGGCACTATAGTTTGGCCCCTTTATATTGCCTAGAATGTACTGGCTAGTGTGCCGACCGCGGCCTTCCGGGTGGCACCGTTTGCAATGAATGTCGGCGGCTGCCGCTAGGAGCGCTGCAGTGCGGGTGTGTGCATACAGGATAATCGAAACTGTAAATAGACAACCAGGGGTCATCAGAAAGAAAGTGAGAGAAATAGAGACCGTGAATTGGATGCAAAGAATGGAAACGAAAAGGACAATGGAGATTTACAAGAATGAGAAGAAAGAAATTAGAAGGGAAAATCTGTACGATAACACAAAGGGCAGTGCCTTGCTATTTGAGGCTCGAGCCGGTTGCCTAAGGACGAAAACATATCGGAACAAATATTCGGAACTAGATCAGACATGTGTATGCTGCAGTAAAGATCCAGAGACCACTCAGCACATCCTAATGGAATGCGACGGGATCCACCCAGCGAGAACCGTAGGTAACGTGCAACTCCCAGAAGCGCTTGGGTTTAAAGTGGAAGGAAACATAAACAGATCAGCCGTAGAGATCAGCAAGAGACGATTAGAGTACTGGTGGAAAAAAAGCAGGGAAAAGATGGATACGACCTGATCTCTTAAAATCATAGGCAGCGGTACAAGCTAAATTTTTGAAAAAGGTATACAAAAATGCGAGATAAAGAACATGTGTAGTATACCTGATTAAATCAAGCAGGCTAGGTGACTATTTGTCGCCACCCCGTTTCAAAGGGGATGCCAATAAATCATCATCATCATCATCGTGCCGCGGCGCCGCCTGCTCTTCATAGACCGGCTTGTTATCACAAGGGGGTTGCTGCGCTTTTTGTATTTATAAAGCCATAGGAGCTGTAAATTTCTCATGTAGGGAGGTGATTTCTAATTTAGGGTTTCTTTTGACTATAAGAAAGCTTATCTACTGCTTGCTGCCTGCGTTTACGTACCAGCTAGCTCTGTTTCGAGTGTCGAACCTCCAGTGGTTCAATTCAGGAAAAGGAAGCGCTACATTCGAATGTTTTCTAAGACAGTCCAGCTCATTGCAACGTAGAATTTTTAAAGTATAGTTATTCGGTGACTTTTTACTAATAGAAAATAAGAATGCCTAATTTATATGGACATGTGAAACTGCACTATATATAGCATTGTTTTTTTTAGACAATACAGATTTTTATTTTTTTAAAGTAATGAGCGAAACGAACGTGGTGTTTTCGCAGACGAGTTCATAGGCAAGGGGGACATTGCTGCAAATAACGTGAGCTTAAGAAAATTAATTAGGAAAAATTGATGATTACATTTTTTATTCGTGTCTGGGGACCATTGTCTAAATGGCAAATTAGCTAGAGGCAGTGACATATTCATCCACACCAATCTTTTAAAGACCTGGAGAATCGCACCTAATTCGAGATATTCAAGAAGTGTGCGGTGAAGTTCGAATGACAGTATGCCGCGGCAAATCCTAACCCGACGCACAGCCGCACACGCTTGCCAGGCAAAGCGTATGTGACGCATCAGTAGCTGCCGCGACCTAGCCGAGACGTTCAGTTTGCTACTTTCTTGCACTTGTCGTCACGGCGTTTCGGGCTGATAACGGGGTCGCCTTTTCTGTGCACCAGCGGATAGCCTGAATTTACCTTTGAAATTCGATGATAAATATCTCGAATTAAACGTGACTTTCAAGGTAAAAAAAAACGAAGGTGCGTTAAAATGCGAGTGCCTTCATATTCGCCAGTTCAACAACTGTATAAAAAAAGCTAGGTCATTAATAAATTTGTGTTAATTCCTCTTCTGAACCTCACGTTATTAGCGGCAATGTATTTTCTCCTCGCCTCGAAACTCATCTGCTAAACAAGGCCATTTGGCTGCTCTTATATAGCGTATTTATGAAAAATCTGGATTGTCAAAAAAAACCCTATATATGATTTCTCTTCGATGATGTTCGTATATGTGCTTCGCATGTTCATACGTTTGACAAACTCACCATTGTATCGCATGTCGTGATGCGACTTACGTCGTGCAACAAGAGCTGCTCTTTCAAGGCAAAATATTAACTTTTGCTTCACTTGCCAGAATGTTCCTATATGGAATTACTCCTTTTGATTGTTCGCTTTCCCCATACTTTCCTGCACTTTCGCATTTTTTTTGCCATATAGAAATTGTATGGACAGTCCAGGCGAATTTCCACCGTCACCGTGATGTTCTGTGTATAAATTCCAAGTGCGATAACATTGCGGCCACACGCCGTGTTATGTAGGTGCGAGCGAAAGCTTGCGAAGGTGAGCCGAGAAGGATGGTATAGCTTGAGTGGTATATGAGAACTGTTTGGGAGATGCAGAAAACACGTACAATGTTCCCCGTACATTGTACTTCTTTTCATAAGCTATAACTAACATTTTTAGCGAGAACCATCTCTCTATAGTACTGCTTCTTTGAAGCAGGCTTTAATTAAACTGCGTCGACCATAAACAAGCAGGAGCTGTTAATTAAGGCATTTCTTGATCAGCTCATCACAAGTTGTGCGACCTGTTTTCTCTTCTATCTTCATCACAGCATTCAGAACACTACCATTTTCCTTAAATAAGGGTGGCAAGTAAATTATTTTAAGTTATTCATTTCACCGTCTCAATATAGGCATAAGCTAATGATTCCACTGGCCCAGATAGCACGATTCATCCACGCGACTTGAATAGAGATCGAGATTTCATTCCAGTATTGCAGTACAGATGGCGACTTAAACTGGTGGTTTGCGGCCGTTGTGTGCCATCGGTTTGCAATCTATCAGCGCTCGCGGCTTTGAAACTACAGCGTTGGGCGCACTCTTCTGATTCAGAAGCTTTGTGGTGGACACCAGATCGTTCGAAGTTCTCCGATTCAGCGCTCTCAACGGCTGAGCGCAACAAGGAGGCCACCGACTGGGTGCGCCTGTGCCACTTCGATGGAAGTTCTTTCGCACATATATATATATATATATATATATATATATATATATATATATATTGTAAAGAAGAGACGGAAAGACACAGCACCCGTTCCTGGGCCGGCTGTTCTATTCTCTGTCGGTCGTCTTTCTTCTCTTCTAGCGCCCGCCTTGTGAGCGCGCGCGGACCAGTTCACTTCGTCTTTACACTCGGCCACGCTGCAACTGAGTTTCCGGCGCGCTTGCAACAAAGAAACTTGTCCAGGGTGTGAGGTCGTCGTTGGTGAGCCATCCAGCGCGCAACCAGCTTCTCTGGTGGGCGGCACTGACTGTTGCGCGCTGGTCGCAGGCCTTGCCGACTGTTCTTGGAAAAGGATGACCACACATTGTCCGATAATGTAGACCTGAACATATTTAGCAGTACGGGTGCGAGGGCCATCAGCTCCGCTTTGTTGCGGTGGCCACCATGCCTAGGGCGCCGCACTGACTCTGAATGGCGCACCTTCACTCCTGCGTGGATGTTGCGCTTAACGGCGCTAGCACCGATAGGAGCAGCAGGGGTGTTCTCGGAAATAGAGGACTGTGGTAATGGGTCATTCTGGCAAATGGTCTTGTCGGCCGCTGACGCTTGTTTGAACGCCAAACCCTGATATCCTGTAGCAGGAATCGGAACTAAAGGACGGCCACCGTCACTGCCGCTGGAACCACGAGGTGTTGGCGTTGGTTGCAGCTGAACACTGGAAGACACCGAAATGCTGCCACAGGCATCCCGCAGTGAAGGCTGCCCCGTGATACCTCCCCTGCGACCCGGTACAAGTGAAACTTCCAAAGACGAGCACGAGGACGGCACCGGGTGGAGGGGGCCTGCAAGCGGCTGCTGCTGCAGCCCAGGGATGAGTGGGACAGGGCTCTGCACCATTCGGTCCAGGCCCTGGTCGGGTTCTCGCAGGTTGCGACGTAAGTCAAACGCCGCCTCGTAGACGGGCTGGCGGGCCACCTCGTTGGTGGATGGCGCCCCCTTTGCGGCAGGGGTGGCGTGTGCCGGAGTGGGGCTTTTGCGATTATCCTCGGCCCTCAGCAGCCGTAGAGCCACGGCGGCTTGGTCCGTGTCCCAAGGGTCGCCGTACTGCTGATTGCCCGCATCGTCGCCGCATGCGTCTGCTTCCGCCGCCGCTGCGGATGCAGATTCATCTGCTGTCTTGGAGGCCATGCTGCCGAGTACGCTATGGAAAGCGGTGGACGCCGACGTGGAGATGCTCGAACCGGATGTCTGTGATTGATGCGGGGGCGGCTGAGGGATCGACTCGCTGCCGCTGTTGCTGAACCGGTGGTTCTCAGCCGCGATCTTCGACGACGACGAGCCGCAGCTGATGTTCGGGGATGTAAGGTCAGCGCAGGCATAAGGGAGCGGGCGGAAAGCAGCTATAAGAGCTGCACTCCATTCAAGCCAGGACCCCTGCTTGATGCCGTCGTACTTATCCCAAGCCTTGGCGGCACCGCAAAGACGGTTTGCCGCAACCTGCCATCTTTGTTGGTCTGGCCAAGCATGACGGTCAGCCATGGCATTGATAGCGCGAATCCAACGGATGACGTCATCTTCAAAGCCGCGAAACGTCGGAATTTGTATGAAATCCGGCTGCTGGAAGTCGCAACGTATCTCCGCCAGGCTACCTGTCCATCGGTCCGAGGAACCAGGGCCGATGTCCACGGACAGTGGGGTCGCTGTGGTAGTCGTGGCAGCCGGTTATACCACAAGGGAAGCATCGACGGCATACCTTGGTGGCTGAGGAGTCGAAGAAGTGCCGGGCATGATATTTTCGCCAAGGGAAGCGTGGACGGCGTTCCCAGGCGGGGCAGGTCCAAGACGGAGTGCTCGAACCGCTGTCCCACCATCTTCGGTAGAGCCGACGATGACAGCCGGTCAGCCGTCACCTACGGCGGGGCAGCCTGCGGCTCTCCCTGTTGAGGCGTTGCTGGGCACACCTGCCGCAGGATCGAAGCGGTAGCTCTCCGGAGCGCTGTGTGCAGAACTGTGCTGATCAGACTCACCGCAGGCATAGGGAAGCGGGCCGAAAGCAGCTATCAGAGCTGCGCTCCATGCAGACCAGGAAAGCTGCCTGATGCCTTCATAGCGTTCCCATGCCTTGGCGGCACCGCATAGTCGTTGTGCTGCAACCAGCCATCTTGTGTGGTCGGGCCAGGCATGGCGATCACCCAAGGCATTGATGTTGCGGAGCCAAAGGGTGACGTCGTCTGGAAAGCCGCGAAACGTTGGTATTTCCACGAACGCCGGCGGCAGGGAAGCGTGGACGGCGTTCCCAGGCAGGATGCAACCGCCGACGGACGCGAACGCGGTCGTCATGCCCTGGAGCTGTTGCGTCAGCTCGGCGATGCCGTGGACGAGGGCATCAGTACATCCCTGTCCGAGAGCCGCCGAGGAGGCTTGGACGCCGTCCCCGGACGGTGCAGTGGGTACCTGCGACGGTAGGGTGGCGGGCTCCATATCGGGGGAAGCGTGAACGGCGTTCCTGGGAAGGAGGGACCCGGCACGCCGAAGCACCGTGCGAGGAACACTGGAGGCGGGAACACGTTAAGTCAGGTCCGTTGTAGTCGACTGCGCCATTGTAAAGAAGAGACGCAAAGACACAGCACCCGTTCCTGGGCCGGCTGTTCTATTCTCTGTCCGTCGTCTTTCTACTCTTCTAGCGCCCGCCTTGTGAGCGCGCGCGGCCCAGTTCACTTCGTCTTTACAATATATATATATATATATATATATATATATATATTGCCTATTTTAATTTTCTGCTTTGAGATAGAAGGTGTGTAGGATACTCATGGAATATCGTACGTATCGCATCGATTTCAGACACGATTTATTGCGGCGAAGATCGTTGAAAACGCCGTTCACGATGATAGTGAACGTGCGTTCGATGAAACGGCTTTTTAAATACTTTTCACACACCACAGCAGTTGGCGTCAGCGTTTTGTCGTTTCTTTTTATCCTTCGTTCCTATTCTGCGAGCCGTATGCCATCAGATGGTGCAGTGAACAAGAATACAAGCCCTTCGCTCGAGCAGTAACTACTCCAACACAACCGCGCAAAGCAAGTCCTCTCTTCACTGTCGCTGTGGTTTCAACATTCTTTCACCGCCGCCACATAGTCCTCCTACTCACAGACACGGGAGCAGACAACCACAAGCTCACTTGAAGCTTTCATGACGCAAGAACAAACACACAACACCGTAATGACACTGAAAACGCAAACACAAAAATCGATGCAACCACTGCGAGACTGCTCCAGCCAAGCAGACGACACGCGGAGTCTTCACCCACCTGTATTGCTGCGACACCTGTCGGCCACCATGGACATTCATAGCAGACGGTGCCACGCTCCTCCATTGAAAAGAGCGGGTGGTCGGCACACTAGCCAGTATTTTCTAGGCACTATAGCTGGGCGAAAAAAGCGGGCACCGCACAAGCGCCGCCATCTTGCTACGACTTATCTTTGTAGGACTACAAATATTCAAAATATTACTCAAATGGAAGCACTTACACGTAATACGTAGGCACGGACAACGTCTGAAGTTCTTTCGGTATATTTTTCAGAACGATTGGTTGGCTATTTAGAAAATTTTGATGCAAAATTTACGGTCTACTAAAGGCTGCGTTTGCAGGCGCCTTAACTAGATGGCGCTACCATACTGACGGAGGCTCGGGATTGTGTTGCTTGCGCGCCTCGGCTGAATCGCATCTCGTCGTCTACGCCTACGCGCCTGCATAGGCTAGCAACATGGCAGCGCTCTTGCGGTTCCCGATTTCAGTAGATGGGCACCTATGGGGAGCTTTTCCTCTAGAGTTGGTTATATTAGCTCTACGGGAGCGCGGGAACGGCTCTCTTTCAGCGCGCCCTAGCGAAATTTTTCACTTGTGAGGCTGTGGCTCCCTCTCTTGAATAGTTTCGGCATCAGCTTGGAGTTTTCGATCTAGTTTTCAATAATTTGCGTTAATGAATGGGTTTTTTATTTATGTTTTCCTTATTTCATATTATTTTATACATGTTTGGTTTCATTTTATCCATTTTTAGGGGGATATTATTGGAATTTTATGTCTTGCGTAGATCTTGTGCTGTTCGTGACACCCACCGACGAGGGACTACAAGTCGGGTCCCTAAATTGCTCCGCACTTGAAAGACGTGTTCTTGATGTCGTAACGACCGTCGAGGTAACTGACTACTAGGGTCGTGTGATGCAACCAAGGGAGACAGTGGTCGTCAATCACGATCCGGAATTTATAGCGCGCCAATATATTTGGAACTTTTGGCTGCTACCTTGAGGCATTCCAATTCGGTGACCGTATGGTTCCAGTCATCCTTTGTAATGGCAAATGTTCTGTAGGTGATACCCTGGTGGCCTTCGCCATGCAGCTTTACTTGTGCAGTGTTGCCGTCCGCACCGCTAACATCAGTGTGAAGCTCAGTCGTAGCCTCCTGATTAAAATGGCACAAAATTGAAGTACAGGTGAGCAGAAAGTTTAGTTGGCAGAATGCAACAATCAGGTTACACTCGTCTGGTTCCCAGCTAATGTAGGCACCCTCCACCCGCGCCACCCCAACTTCATCGAGCTTACCCACTACCTAGCGCGAGGGCTCGTTAGCCTCGCGGGAGACGGTTAGGCTACCGCCACCGGTTGGGGATCGCCTAACACGCTACAATGATCTTGTGAAATCATTCTACTTAGAGCGTAGAACTTTCCCCGGCCACCAAACTATCCCGAGCGCAGGCTACAACTTTCGACCTGCTACAAACCAATACCTACCCCTCGTTACGCCGTTACAACAACATCTACCCAGACATTGACCCCAATCACACGTGCCATATCTGCAAGAAACAGCCAGCCACACTTTCACACATACTTTGGAACTGTACACAACAATACCACGACACTAACCTCAGGACCCTCTCGTTAAAATGGCACGCTGGCCTGCGTAGCTCCAACTTCGACGACCAACTCTGGGCGACCCAGCAAGCCTGCGAGGCGGCGAAGAGGCCACACCTCGACGTCCCCACGTGGGAGGCCTATACCCAACCACCACCTCTTGCTGGTTTCAATAAAGTTTATTCAGTCAGTATGTCGGAATGCGAAGTAATGCCGGTAGTCTAAGCGAATTGCTTGTCCTTGAGAAGCAGCGACGTAAATAAATGAGTTGGGCTCACAAACGTCGTAATGCAATGGCGAAAATAAACAGATCATCCAGAGAAGCTGCGAATGTCCGACGCCGTTTTCGGTTGTTCGAAGTCACAAGCTTCTGCACACTTCTGAGTGCCTGGTACGATGCCCTATTTTTTTACGAAAGAAACGAGGAGGAGCGTTTGACGATCGCTGAAGCAGTCTTTTATTCTCATTTAGCATTATTTCCCCTTGCAGTACAGAGTCATATCTACTCTGAACACAAGAAACGTCCAGCCTCTGAGAGCAGCAGGCATACCTGTTCCTTTGAGAAAGAAACAGCGTCAGAAGCCCGAACAATTATTCAGCAAACAGTTCCCCACGTCACACTCTTGACTATCCAGACCAAGGGCCAGAAGAGGAGGCGCTCGTGTAGCGAGAGGAGTAGGGAGAGGAGCCACCAATGATGCGGTACTGCGGGCCAGCGGGGAGAGGGTTGGCATTGTAGACCGCGTCGGCACTGGCTCCAGGGGCGGTTCCCGGCTCGTTGGTGTCAATCTTTGCGCGGAATCCGCCAGCATCAGCGATGTACTTCACCTGGCGGAAGATGCCGTTGGCGTCCGAATAGCCGTACATGCCCGTCTTGGTGTTGGAGGCGTCACCCTGTTCTTTCTGGTAGGACTTGGTGCCGTACTGGTCAACGTTGTCGTAGCCGAAGCTGTACGGTTGCGGTGGCTGTGTTGAGAGATTGCGAATGAGTGCGATATTTATGTTTTAGCACAAAGATGACGTGAAGAACAACAGAATTTATATCTAACGTGTCATTTCTGCACCGAGCCGCTTCAAACTTCTCTTTCAAGCTTGAAGACATTCCTTCTGGCTGGATATCTTGCGGAAAAACAAATCTATTCCTCGGCAGTGTAATTAATTTTAACCCTGCCTGTATAATTATGTATCGGTAAATATTATCACCAACTACTACATATTGAAAGTAGAAACTATATATCTATATTGAGCTTGCAGTTTGATTACAATAATTAAACTACATATGATTCTAATGCGAATGTACTCCAGTACGTTTGCTCTTATTTGCGTTCGACTAAGTACACTTACGACAAAACATATGAAGCTTCGAATATATATAACCACATTAGAGAATGGCTAGCGCCAGTGGCTGATCATAGTCGGGAATTTTGAACACTCTCTTTAACTGCACCGCAACATACCACTTAATAGGCTTCGCTTTCAAAAATTATACTTGAAACGAACGACCTAGCTTGAACAAGTTTTCGTTTGTAACGCCGGAAGCGTACTTCTTTAATAGGGTACGCATGTACGACACTTAGCGTTGCACTTTAGCAGTGCTTTGGTCCTGACAAATGTTTCAAAGCAGCAATTAGTGCCGACTAAGTGCCGCAAATGCATAAGCTATTAGAAGGAAGTACCCTCTCTTCCTCACATGAAACCTTGTAACTGATGCAGAGTGATCTCTATTTGAACAAACTGTTGAACCGCGTTCACATTTCATTTGTTTCAAACTTAAGGTTCACATGTGCTTTGTACCAGCAATAACAAGTAGTAGAGCTGCGGAGATCATGGAATACACTTATGCCAATGCTGCTTGTCCACGTATTCCACAAGCAGACATTTTCATTTGTCGACATTTCTTTTGGCTTCCTTTAGGATGTGACGACGCCTGCCATATTACTTAAATGCACATATTAACTGGTCATAAGGAATTATTTTTTTGTTTTCGTGACGTGAGCGCGCACGAGTCTGCAAGTGCTATTATTAGTAGAATTTTATCTTCGCTGCTTGTATTTCACTTGTGTTGCAGGAGACCCGTGGAAAATATATATTTCTTTAATTTTCATTTAGGCTTCAAGTAGTTGTCATCACATTTTAAATAAAACCCATGGATGCGATGTTACAATAAATGTCGTCCCAGTTTTTTAAGACACAATTGCCAATCGGAGTCACATAATTTGATGTCACTTAGACAGGACCAGACTTTAGACTCCTGCAGAACATGCTTATAAGTATCATATATAGATCATCAAGGAAGAGAGGCACCGCACAAGCATTATTCCAGCCACCTGTGAGACTAACTGTGATGTCGTGCATGCATCCGCCGACTGGGACGGCCGGCCCAGTGCTGAAGTTACCAAGCGTTGCTAGCGTCACCTGGTGGCATGCCTACTTATACCGGTGTCACCATGATTGAAGGGGGATTGCACAAGGGGTTCTTTGACTGTGCACTTGTCCTTCCTTCCATGTCGTCGGCTGCTGGGCTGCGGCGCAATCCCCCTTGTTCTACGGCGGCGCCTCCGCCGCCGCCCGGGCCGCCATCGACGCCATAACACTAACCATGCCCTTATAATCTACATGTACACTCAAGGTATTATTGTGGTTCTGGTAGGCGAACAGCGATTAAGCAACGATGCCTTCGTATGGTATATGTGTCTGGAGGTACTTACGTAATACTGTTCTTGCCGTGCGAATGTGCCGGTGTAGGCAGGGCCACCAAAGGCGCCACCAAGTCCACCACCAAATCCGCCACCAACTCCTCCAAACCCGAACTGACCGCCGCCGAGAGTCCTCGAGACCATGGAAAGCGCGAGCACCTGTGAACACAGCACGCAGTATCCCACGTGATGTTACTGTGCTGGGGTTTGATCCTCGTGTCCTCCCAAGACCCCTTGTACAATACACTGCACATTGCCTTCAACATTTTTTTAAATTCACTTGGAAGTGATTACGCAAAATATTCATTCTGAGAATGAAGTGTGGTGCATGTGGAATTCTTAAGAAGTGGTTTACTCATATTCCTGTCATCCGCTTTCGAGAAATTTGACATTCAATTGATCTAGACCTCTTTGTCCTACCATACGGGCGAAAGCAACCTTCAGGTGTGTTTCGAACTCACTGAGATTGAGAGAAAATACCAGACGCGGTTGCAACATGGCAATGTACTACACGTAGTACATCTTGATCTCTGCGTTCAGGCAAGAAATGCTGTTTTTACCATAGCAAACATTAGGAGATGAGGGAGAAGTTTTTTTTTGTTTTTTTGACGTACGTGGAGACGCAGCTTCTGGCATCTAACCGCGATATTTCAATTTGTAAAATTGTTTTTCAAGTTCACAACTTAACAGTACACAAGAAAAACCACGTCAAAGAGCGATTATATGCCATGGTTGTGTTAAGGTCTCAGGAGGGTATAACCGAAAGAAAGACGCAGTGAAGACTTTTGGTACAACGCAATAGCCCATATGCCGTTTTTGCGCCGCACATTAGTGGCGTGAATTCTTCGTCATTTATATACGCTGTATGAAAAATGTCCTTTATACACGTCAATAGCCATTGTAATAGTGACATGGCTGTATTTAAGCGGTGGATAGCCGGCACTACCTTATCTGCAGAAGTAAATTTTCATATCTTCCACGGGGTGTACGCGCAGTGGGGTGTACGCGCAAATATGTGGTTGGCCTGTGTCCTTGTATTGACCCTTTTCGCGGATCAGTTTGTTCTAGAGAAACGAGATGGCGTTTTCGGCAGCGCGCCATATGTAACCTCAGTGACCGCGCACGAATGCGAAACCATTACCGCTTCTACCTTGCTGCTGTGCGATCAGCTGTCGGGAATGCAACTGAGTTTTCACTAACGCACTGTGCTCCAATCATGCTGGACTGAATCATGTGGATTGAAGACATGCGCAGTAGTTGGCTGCAAAAATAGTGACTGGCATGTTAAGGAATGGAAGGAATCTGTGTGGCCAAGTTCGCGGACCGCTGCTGCAACTGTCCGAACGTGCTACCGGCACATCGAGATGTATGGCTTTCCTCAAGAATACATAAATTTGCTCACCCGCCAGCGTTGTATCTCTAACCTTCAAAGAAAGATCTTCATCCCCAGTACTTCGGCAAGAGTGAGTACCACTCGCTAAACAATGGTAAAGGGAGTAGCGCCTCTCCCTGTCATAGTAGGTTTCGCGCTCAATATCTACACACATCAACCCCAACTGGCAGGGAAACTTACGCACACTCTTTCGCCAACGTGTGAACAATAAGTGAATGGGCCACACTTGAATATATGCGCATTAAATACGCATAATAATGACGGTACTACACCGATGGCGCACAAATGGTCAAAGCTGAATGTTTCGTGACGGTCCATAAGAGTAATCGAGTTACTTTGCCTTTGCTACAAGGTATTACAATGTACAGAACAGATATGTTTCAAGCCTTGTGCGCAGCAAGAACAAATCCAACGGAAGTGCATGAGCACATCCGCGAGCGATTAGGCAGAAAATAATCAGATAGTGACCGCACCGAAGAACTTTACTGAGTCAGAAACATGACGAGCCGCTGCTTCAAATTATTTGCCAAATAATGAATGAAGAGCAAAACACGGTAATCCTCATTCAATTCATGAGCGGAAAGTTTGGATAGCTTGGAATACATATTTAGCCCTGCTTTTAGAGCAAGCACTACATACGCTGCTCGTTTTGCTTTGACGTAGCTTAATAAGCTCCGAAAGCGCTTTGCATGTTCTGTGACGCCTTGGCCAAAGCTTCGTGTCGCCCACACAGTCACTGTCTATGATATCTCCCGAAACAGAGGTTTGCTAAGCGGCACCGGCGTCATACACATCCAATGTAAACACGGAGACAACGCAGGCAGTTGAGGCAAGCAATGGACGCGTCACCACGTGATCAAACATGGAAGCGCCCACGAGATCGCCGCGAAAAAGGTCAATAGTGAGGCAAACATTTCTTTCTCGTTTTCTGTGCCGAAGAGAATGTAGCGCGAAAATTGGTGGCTTGTCATCAGGAGCAGAGTGCGGTGAAATATGTAGCCTAAATCACACAAGACCAAAATAAAAGTCAAAGGCCTGCGCTGGACACACAGCAGCGACATAGTAAGCCGGAGGAGCGGCTCCATATAGGCTCCCCAGCTCCATAGTACATGTCGTGACACCTGGTGGAATACAACGCAAGTGCAGTGCAAAATTTGCAAGTATCGACGCTACGCGGAGCGCATCTCACATCGCGTGACAATCGGCATCATTGCCAATGCCTCCGCCCCGTTGTCATACTAAACGCTGCATGACACAGCAGCGTCACATCAAGGAGGAGCTTTGCGCCGATCCTAACTCTCTTGCATGCGTAATCATGCGAACGACAATTAAAACTTGGGGTCGGGTACCGCGGAGCACAGACACGCTAGAATAATTCTTCCAACTGATACTGTCTAGAAACGCGACTGCCTCTAACTTTTCAATACCAACATATCCCCTTACAGCAGTCCACAAAAAGTTGATATATTCAATTTTAGGTAATTGGACTGCTGTCAGCGATAATTATCATCTCAATTTGTGCACCCCTGGCCACATCACTCATTTGCACAGGTGGTCTTCACGTGCCTCCCAGTGCCTAATTTAAGAAAACCGTAAAGCTTAATTTTTAACACCCTATATTTATATTAGGTGCAAGTTGGAATCAGCTGGCGTACGACAGGGGTAATTGGAGATCGCAGGGAGAGGCCTTCGTCCTACAGTGGACAGCTGCACTCTAGTGCCTCGAGTATGCTGTATACATTCCGATTGGAGCTGTAAAGGACTCCTTCATGGTTTCATTTGAAGGTGTAATGAGCGGCAGGGTTTCGCGAACAGTGCGCGCCTCGTCATAACATCATAATGATTGTCCGTTGCTTCCGTTGCGGGAGGTGTCTACCATCTCGTCGACAAAGACCGCTTCAGGCCACTATGAAACATTGCGTGGCATGTAATGGTTTGGCTCTTTTCTTTCAGGTGATTGCTATACATGCATGAAGCGCAGTCGTATGAACAGCCATGCAGAATTATTTTTCTGGGTGGCTGTTTTAGAGAAAGGTAAAAGTAGTAGCAATTTTTTCCGTAAAACATGCGCGCCTAACCCTTGTTTTGACGCATTACTGCAGAACCAACATTTGAGTAGAACACCTCAACTGAGCAATAAGAAGCTTGATGAAAGCTTCACAGGCAGTATCCTATTCTACCATCTTGATTTATATATAAAGTTGACGCCAAATACCAATATTGCTCTTCCGTGTATTACGAAATGTCTATCACAAATAAATCCCAAAAGAATGTTAAGTTTGGAGCTAAGCATCCTACAAATAAAATTTTTCATACTGAATTTGCAGGCATTGTTTTACGCAATATTTATAAACACACACAGCGCACCTCTGCGTTGTAAAACAGTAATCCCTGCAACTCTTACAGCTTTGCTTTCCAAGCAGCAAATTTTCACGATTCACTCAGTTTCGAAAAAGAGACTGCACTTTACGCGTGACAGCAGAAATCAGCTGAACCGCTCCAGGCCACCGCCTGGCCCTGACGCCTGGCGGGAACCATACACCGAGCGTGCACGAAGCGAACGAGTGCGCGCGGCAGCTGAGCGAGCCGGAGCGAGCGGCGTCCTGACCCTGACGTCACTCGGTAAAGGGCGCCGCTCCAACTTGTCACCCCAAATAGGGCTTCGTTCTGCAGCTGCTGGAAAGCGCTGGCGTGGCGCAGTGGTAGAGTAGCTGACTCCCGCGCAGAAGGTCCGTGTTCGATCCCGACGAGAACTTGGTATTTTTTCGCTCATTCCTGACGATAGCTGCGACGGACACTGGCGGCGGCGGGGCAACATCGCCAACCGAAACAGCTATTGGATTGACTACGTAATAGCTTACGCTGTAAAAAGCGTAATGAAAATAATACGCTCTATAAAAACTGGGGAAAAAATTCACTGCCACATACGGTTTCCGACCTCAGTGCAAGTGTGCTGGCTCTCTTCTGTACGTTCCTATCGTTGAAAAATATATGCCGCAGCTTGCATGTTCTATCCTATGTCCAATTTTCTTCCGCATTAGCGGTATTATCTCCAGGCCATAAGTGTCAGCATGTACTTGAATCGGTAGGGGTACGGCTGTGCATATACTGGCAGCTCCCCCAAGAAGAACACCATGCTGGTGCACCGTAGTCGTAGCTACTAATTTTGAGTAGAGTGTTCTTACCTGAGCGAGGACAAGGGCTGCAGAAGACATGGCGACTGGGAGAATGGGTAAACCTTTCCGACGCTACGACGTGCACGCAGAGATCTGCAGACGCTTGCTTCCCAGACGTGCCACTACGTCTACTTTATCGTTCTCACAGCGTACACGTCAGTGTGTAAGGCACTGACAGTTGTGAATGACCCACAGTGCCACGGCCCCGCGTTTTATACTGCCATTTGTCCGTCGCAAGATGGCGGTCGCTTACGTGTGGCCTCCTTGACACTCGAGCCTCACGTTTCCTGTTGTTGTTTTGTTGCTGCTGCTGTCTTCACGGCCGCAGCGGCTTTCACCACCGCGTTACATTTCGCTTCGTTCTGACACGTAGCCGAAAAAAAAAACGTAATGGTTACTGCGCGCAGCAAGACCCACGCAGACACAAAAGAAGAACAAGGTCAACTGCATTCGCAGCGTTGTTGACAGTTGATAACATAATCTTGCGTTAACTGAAGAGGTAGAACAGCAATAATATACCACAAGTTTGAAGATAGAGTAAAAATAAATAAATTAGATGTGAATTATTTCAGCACATCAGATAAGGAGCTTTTGTTAACTTTTTGAAAGGGAGACATTACTGTTCTATGGTAAAAGTATCTCAAAAACCACATGGAATTCGTAGTCACGATATGTGTAATGACAGTGGGGCCACATTCTAGATGCACCTATAGGTGCACGCACCTACAGTTCAAGTTCTGCAAAGACAATGCGTTGAACATGTAGGAGTTCTTCCTTGGTTAACCTCCCTACCTTTCCCTCTTCGTTTCTTTCTCTCTCTTCTGAACAAAAATAATAATACGTACACAACTCTCTTGTCCACAAAGTCAACTTACATAAGCTTACGGATGGAACGATAGATCAAGTGTAATATCATCATCATCATCATCATCACCACCCTATATTTATGTCCACTGCAGGACGAAGCCCTCTCCCTGTGATCTCCAATTACCCCTGTCTTGCGCTAGCAGATTCCAACTTGCGCATGCAAATTTCCTAACTTAATCACCCCCCCCACTTGTTTTCTGCCGCCCTCGACTGCGCTTCACTTCTCTTGGTACCCATTCTGTAACTCTAATGGTCCACCGGTTATCGATCTTACCCATTACATGACCTGCCCTGCTCCATTTTTCCTCTCAATTTTCCTCTCCATTTTTCCTCCTAACCTAGAATATCGGCTATCTACGTTTGCTCTCTGATACACACAGCTCTATTCCTGTCTCTTAAATTAGACGTAACATTTTTCGTTCCATTGCTCTTTGTGCGGTCATTAACTTGTTCTCGTGCGTCTTTGTTATCTTTCTGGCCCATATGTTAGCACCGGTAGAATGCAATGATTGTACACTTTTCTTTTCAACGACAATGGTAAGCACCCAGTCAGGATTTGGCAATTCCTGCCCTATGCACTGCGACCCAATTGTATTCTTCTGTCAGTTTCCTTATCATGTTCAGGGTCCCTTGGGAGTAATTGACCTAGATGCACGCACTCCTTAACAGACTCTAGAGGTTGACTGCGATCCTTAATTCTTGTTCCCTTGCCAGGCTATTGAACATTGCCTTTGTCTACTGGAGATTAATCTTCAACCCCACTCTTACACTTTTTCGGTTAAGGTCATCAATCATTTTTGTTATTCGTCCCCATTGTTGCTGAATAGAACAATGTCATCTGCAAACCGAAGGTTGCCGAGATATTCACCGTGGATCCTCACTCCTAAGCACTCCCAGTCGAAGAGCTTGAATACTTCTTCAAAGCATGCAGTGAATAGCATTGGAGGGATTGTGTCTCCTTGCCTGACCCCTTTCTTGATAGGTAACTTTCTACTTTGCTTGTGGAGAACCAAGGTAGCTGTGGAATTCTTGTAGATATTTGCCAAGATATTATGAGGGGTACAATAAATGTTCCCTCCCTACCTAAAAATATGGGAAGCCACTACACCGCAAGATAACAAGCACGCGCGACGTCACTACTGAAAGGACTGCATGACAAACCTGCAGCCTACGTTGACGCTACTCACGAGGCAGACCAGACATACGCTATAACTGCGGCTGACGTCCTCGGCTGAACGCTTTAGTACCAATGAAGATTCTAGCAAACTCAATCACGGAAGCCGAGGAAGCGGCGATTGCTTTAGGAACGACCATCGAGGGAACTCGGTTCGTGTTATCCGACTCAATGTCTGCCATTAAAAATATATTTCTGAGTGTGCCAGCCCAAGAGTCCAAAATGTAATAAACCACTACAACAAGAGATCAAGCTCATCTGGGTGCTTTCCCACAAGGGAAATCCGGGAAACGAAGCAGTCTACCTTGCTGCCTGAGCAACAACCAACCGGGTGGTGGGCCAGCCTCATGCACCGGACTCACTAAGGGCAGCCCTAAGCTACGGTGATCGGCTCAACCTATGCAGAGAAGAACGTCGACTCTATCCGCCACCGCACGATTATCTTTCGCGTGTTCAGGCCACAACTGTCAGGCGGGCGCAAACCCATAGTGTGTTAAGCCCCAGGCCCTTAGCTGCCATCATAAAAGGTGATAGTGTATCAAAATCATATTGTAACGTAGATCGAAGACGGAGTCTTGAAAAAATAGACGCTGGAAAAAAAATAGTCATTGGAAATCGCATCGTCTCAACAATCTGAGTTACCCAGCACCTCGACCAGAAAAATGTAACGTAGATCGAAGACGCAGTCTTGAAAAAACAGACGCTTCTCTTTAATGGCGGGTCAGAAGAAGAGCGTGCAGCGTACGCGCTTCGTCGTCTTTCATGGCGCCGACCTTTGCGCGCGCCGTCCCGTGGTGCGGGAGCCCCACATCATTGTGTCAATATTGTGACCTGGCAGAGGCGAGCCCGGTCCACATTCTATGGGGATGCCCCAGTAATACTCTCGCTAGAGAGGTCACGAAGCAAGTTTCCTTACCGTAGCTATAGGAATCGACACTACGATCGACAGACATGGTCGTTCAAACTAGGCTGGCAGAGTGGTCGGCTAGTGTTGCGGCTGCCTGGGCCCCGACCTCCGCTTTATATGTAATAAAGTTTATTTCCTCCCTTCCCCCGCCGATCAAGACCACCGATCAAAATAAAAGTGTGTGCGCGTGTGTATTTCTTCAATGGTACATACATTCGAATAAACTATAGTAGTACTCAAGCAGGTCTTAGAATTAACGAAATAAACAATGAGGGATTTCTTTAGCAAATTACGCGGCAGGTAATTGCCGAATGAACCGTCAAGACCACTCGACAGTACGTCTGCTGACGAGAAAACTGAAAACTTAAACCTGTTCATAAGTGGTGGGAATGTCATAAGGTTAAGGTGCTGAGCTCTGCGAGTTGTGCGCGCAGTACACTTCACAAATGGCACCGGTGGCGCCACAACCGATGATCCGTGTATGCTCTTATGCAAGGTGACGAGGCGTTCGCATGTGTGCATGTATGTTCAGTGATATGTCATGGGCATGTGATGAAGGTGAAACGTGATGGTAAAATATTTCTTATATATATATCGTATCGCTTTGTAATGCAGAGATTGCAGACGGTCTGGACACCAGAGAAGGGACGCATGCTCCGAAATTAGCCTCATTAGTGCTTTGTATGCATTTAGTTCGTAAATATTAGTAGTATCCTTTAATGTTCATTATAAAATAATATGCTAGTTTTCAAAGTGCCTTCAAGTGCACGCGGTCTGTGTTTCTGGTATTTCATGTTGTCAACAAAAGTTACACCGATGTATTTGAACTCATTACATGTGCGATGTTCAAGTTCTATTTATTTGCATCATTAAAATGCGGTCAATCCTCGGGCAAAATCTCAAAAACCATTCACTTGAGAGAGCCCGAGGCCCCTATATACATTGCATACAACAATGATTATATCAGGATTACAATAGACAATAACAGTGCCATATTACTTAAGGTACTACAAAATACTGCAAAATATTCATATAGATAAGCAAATATATACAAATATATCTATATACACAAATATGCACAAGAATATAGAAAAGAAAGCTAGATACTACAAAATATCTAGAAATACAACAATGGTGGGAAAGATAAATAATCACACCGAGAAATGGTCTCGTATGTTACGTATGCTGCATTTTTCAACATAAACTTTTTGGGAGATTAGTTTGTGCAAGAAAAAATGCAGGTGCAGGACGTAACATTTGTCGTCCATGTTCAGTGCGACAACACGAGCGCACCAACATTCCCTGTTGCGAAGTGGATGTACAACGGTATTCTCAAAGGCTATTTGTTTAGAAAAGCATTTTCACAGTTATATCTAGATTTCTTCTATCTAATACATAACAAATATTCTATATCAGGAATATATTATACATAAGGAATAACTAATACAAAAGGAATATTCGCAAAATTTTGGTACTGGAATAATCTTAAAGTGTCGGCAAAGTTCCGCAGTGTGAGCATTATAATCTACATTGGCGATATGACGTAACGCTTTCTTTTCTATTACGTGAAGTTTGTTAACGTTAGGGAATGTGGTATTTCCCCATACCAAGAAACAATAGTTAATATGTCATAAGAACACTGTGTTGTAGATCAATAATTTAATTGATACAGGAAGCAGTGATCGAACATTTGCTAGCACTTATTTAGATATTACATAACCGAGGTGACGTGAGAATCCCAGCTCATGTTTTAACAGCGAAGTTGTTTAAGCTAGCTGGAAAAAGTGTGGCGTTTCACAGAAAGCCCGCCACGCCGTAGCCATGGCAACCAGCGACGCCACAGCTGCTAGAACACCTGGTGCTACTTACCAGCTGTGTACTGCGCATGCGCCAACAGCGAGCAATGGCTATGTAAGCCGGTGCGCGGCGACGCTCGATCAGATGAAGCCATGAGACGTAAAAAGAAAGTACGTACTCCCGAAAAAGAAGCAGCAATTGGAGAAGCAAGGCTGTACGAGAGCAACAACGGCAGCGATGAGCACATCCAGAATACGCGGCCAGAGAAAGAGAGAACAAGAGACAGCGGCGACGAGATCTCGAGTATAGGGACCGTGAACGTGAGTCGAATTCTGAGCGTATACGGGCTCCCGCCTGGATCCCGCCTACCGGGGAGGGCGGGTGAAGTATGCTTCACCGAGACTTGTAATTCGAGGATGCAGGTCGACGGGTAGACTTGCGTGTGCAATGAACACAATGAAGTGCGAATTCCCGGTGGAGTTAGCGTGTATGTGAAGAATGACTTCGAAATGGCTGTCGAGGTGATCGAGTTCAACCTAGTTACAGCCAAGAAGACGCCATCAAATCAGCAAGCTCCGCTGTGTCTTAAGCCTTGCGCGGCCGAGTGCAAGCTTTCGCCTTTATTTTATGATCACTGAAGTGGAGCGACGGCAAGAAGAAGAAGAAGAAGAAGAAATAAACTTTATTTAAAGTGCCGGCACTTTACTTTTAGTGGCGTCAGGTGTCGGCTCGAAGTCCATGGACTCGGGCGGCATCTTCAGCTTGCCGGACGGCAAAACTTTTTTTTTTTGGCGGAACTAAAATAGAAAGGAAACGTTACTCACTAGCTTTGTACAACGTTCCAGAACTTTCTCGTTAAGCAGACGATTCCACTATTTAGCGTTACCAATGGGTATCGTTACCCGCCCATGCCACCAGGAGTACCGGTTCTGAACGATGTGGCCGACTTAGATTACACTACTTATATCCTGGCATAGCCGAGATAAGGCACTGCTAATTTTTTTTCGCGGAACTAAAGTACAAAAAAATCGTTTCATCCAATGCAACCCTTATCAGTGGAAGACGATTACGAGGTTTCAAAGTATTCCGCCCAACCCCACGACCCTGAAATAAGGAGTCTCATGCTCTACCGACTGAGTTAGTCGGGCTCACGCTCCCTCCGATCGTAAATACATTTTTATGATCACGCTAGCTGAGGGAATGATTGATTGAATAACTTTTATTTCTTCAGTCCTGTAGAACGCGTATTAGCACGTCGCGGGCCGCTCCCACGTCGGGACCGACAGGCCCAGCCTGCGAGCCGCATCGTGGGCTTACTGGACAGCCCAACGTTGCTCAGCCAGCGGTGGGTTGCGGAAGGCCGACTCCCGCCTAGCTGAGCTGAGGTCAGGGCTTGCTATGAAGAGACATTCCGAGAGTGTTGTGTGCGAAAAACTTTATTGAAAGCACACGGAGGTAGCTTGAGGTGGCCCGGAGGGGGCCACCTCTCACACTCACTAGGTGGGCTCCTCATTACAGGAGCCCATTGGCGGCCACCGCGGCTTGTGCTCGGTCGACCAGGGCCTTCTGGATCGCCAGGTCGGAGCAGCCGAGCAGGGCTGCAGTCCTTCCGGGTGGGGTTTGGTTTTGGGGTGAGGTTCAGGGTTGATTGGCATGCCCACACCATGTGGCAGATGTCCGAAGACTTCTCCGCACAGTGCGGGCATTTTCCTGTACAGGCAGGATCAAAGTGTTTTAAAACTGCCGGGCACAGCAGTGTTTTGGTGTAAAGGCGGAGGAGTGTATGTTCCTCTGCCTTTGTTAGGCCCTTACAGGGCTTAGGATCATATGCGAAAGTGTTGATCTATCTCCGCAAGCAGGGCAGGCGTCATCAGTGTGAATCTCCGGATATTTCGCATGTAACGCGCTGGCAAAACGTTTTATTGTGATAGCAATTGTATGGACACAATTGCAATTATATGGCGTCGCCGTAGCCGTGAGGTTCCGCATGACGTCCAACGGCGATGAAATCGTCGCCGCGCTCCGGACGCTTTATGTGCGAGTGAAAGCGCGCGAGGGACGCGCGCTTTCACGGGGAGCGAACGCACGGCGGAGATCAAACGCGCGTCCTGCGTCATGCTCCCTGAAGGGCTGCAGAATGAAGCGTCTCTTTCCTCCTGTACATTACCATATATATAGAGCAAACGCAACTTCTTCCGTCGTGCGAAAGGCCGTGGGGGGACAGGAGGGAGGGGAGGCGTCGTTTAGCTGCGGCACCAAATGCGTAATTATATAACAACGTTGCGAGGCGAGAAGGTGGTCAAGACTTCCGACGCTGCTCGACGAGTGTGCCGTTCTGATCTTGTTGAAAACCACCGAGCCGCCCCCAGAGGCGGACGCTGGTTCGGACGCGCTGACCAGACGAGCGGTGCATCGGCTCCGCCAACTTTTGGCAGGAACCGCGGCTCAAGTCATCGGATCTCCAAAACTCTGGTACCATCAGATGCGTGAAGACGAGAGGCACCTGTGGACACCGGTCTTGTGCAGGTGGACCCAATTTCGGCACTTCTAGAACAATGTGTTGCCTCCGCCACGCCGCGGTGAGCTAACCCCTCATTAGGGTTCGGCTCGACTCTGCCGGCTTCGAGAACTTTCTCTCCATGGCGGTGAGCAAGATCACCGGTTATGACCCAGCAGCCATGAGCTGGGCAAAAATTGACCAAACCACCCAACATGAGGAGCAGATGCTCACCGAAAATGAATGCCTTCAAGCCCTGGTGCGCCTTCGGCAACGTCGGACGCAAGGTAACAACGCGGAAACCAACGGCGGCGCCGGCACGACGCCGCTGACATCAACCAACGGAAACGCCGGCGATGCTCGCGCTGCACCGCCGCTGCAGAAGAAAACAGGCAACCAGTGGAGACCGAGACAGACACCTCGACTGCACTATGAAGACTTGGTTGTGGTCTGATGTGGCCCTACCACACAAGTCTGATGTGGCCCTACCAGCTTTGTAATAACCCCCTGGAGTCTTTTGGCTAATACCTTCATAAGTATTTTATAGTCAACGTTAGTGAGGCTGATCGGACGATAAGAACCCACAGAGAGACGTTTTTCCGGGTCATCACTTTTGGGTATCAGCACAACGTGTGATCTTCTGAAAGACAGCGGAACTCGCTTGCTGTCATAAGCTTCAGCGAAAACATTAAGCAACAAGGGAGCAACCCTACATTTAAAAGCTTTGTAGAAGGCGGCCCCAAGGCCATCGGGCCCGGGCGCTTTGCCCAGCGTTAAGTCGTCGATTGCATCCTCGACTTCCCGTAGGGTAATCTGCTGTTCCAAACGTGCTTTAACGTCGTCTTCTAGCTTCGGCATAAACAGTAAAATCTCTCCCGGAACCCTTCCATAATGTTCCTTTGTTGTCCAAGCAGCTCAGTAAAATGATCAGCTATCACGCGCATAATCACCCTCCTATCCGACGTCATATCGTTGCCACTAGCTATTTGACTGATTTCTTTCTGGCACGCATATCTCTTTTCATCTGACAACGCTCGCTTCGTTGGTCTTTCGCCTACCCATAATTTTTCCGCTCTTGTCCGTATTATCGCGGCCTTATACTTCTCGGCGTCAAAATTCTCCACTTGGCTCTTCACGTCTCTCATTTCCTTCTTAAAAGCACCAGGCTGGATGTTTTCCATGCAAGTAAAATATTCAAGCTGCTCGCGAATCTCTCGTTCACTTTGGTTCTGCTTATACTTGAGGACGCTACCTCTTTCGATGGCAGCTATTTTAACTCTTTGCTTAAATTCCTCCCATTCGGCAGCTAGATTTGTTGACTGCACAGCACGTAGCTTGTCCAGCTCATCCGTCACTACTATAACGAACTTTTCGTCCTCCAGGAGCTTACAACCCTCATAGCTAGAATAGCAAGAAGTAAATATGGGATGACAGAAGGCGAGACATTACGCCTCGTACAGGCCTTCGTCCTCACCCGAATCACCTTCGCTCTGCCCTTCCAAGCTACACGCAAGACCGAAATAGAAAACATCGACAAGCTCATAAGAATCGCATACAAAGCTGCACTCCAACTACCGAATTGCACGAGCACAGACAGGCTCATGTCGATAGGCATAAATAACACATATGAAGAACTGGCAGCCGCAACGCTAATCGCACAAAGAGAACGACTCAACCCCACACACCAGGACAGAAAACTACTGCAAAGATTGGGATACCCGCTCGCCCCCCAATACTGCGGAGACGACACAGTCATCGTACCGATGCACCTACGGGCTCGCATCATCGTGGAACCGGTCCCCAAAAACATGCATCCGCTATACAACCAAAAGCGCCGGCAAGCACGAGCACGTAAACTCCTCCAGAGAAGGAACGATCCTGATACCTATTTCACCGACGCTAGCCTTTACTCCACAACACCACAAGGCCCCAGAAAACCGGCATACGCAACGGCAGTAGCTAACCAAAAGAAAGTGGTGGCCTGCGCATCTATACGCACCAGATCAAGCGCCACCGCAGAGGCAGCAGCCATAGCCCTCGCAATCAAAGAAGCAGAACGAAGAGGTCGCTCCGCATATATCCTGACGGATTCACAGGCCGCCTGTCGGTTATATGTTAGAGGCACACTTCCCAGGTGCGTCACCGATATCCTGGGCCCCACGCTGACTGAGGACCATGGGATCGTCTGGTGCCCAGGGCACACAGGCCTCGAAGGCAACGAGGAGGCCGACTGTGTAGCTCGCGGACTTGCTGGCCGAGCCACAGAAGACTCTTCGAGGCCCCTCACAAACCACCATGAAGATCCCATCACGAGCAGGCAGATTTTGGAGGACCAACGCCTGACCAGACGAAAGTACGCTCCTCCACATCCCAAGTTAAGCAGCCAACAAGCCAGGGACTGGCGCCGCCTTCAAACCAACACTTACCCGCACATATCAAGGTTGCACGCGATGTTTCCAGAGGTATACACAACCAGTGTATGTCCCTGGTGCAACGACCACACAGCCACACTGACACACATTACATACCAGTGTACGGAACGCCCAGCCGAGGCAGTATCCAGGCTGGTGAGCTCATCACAGACACTCACAACGTGGTCTTGGGAGGCACGACTTTCCGAGCTGGCACTGGGAAGCCAACTGGCGACCCTGGACCAGGCCCGGCGAGCCGCCGCGGCCAGTGGGGCTCTACAAGAGGGCTCCACCCGAGAATAACCACACCAACCACTCTTCGTACAATAAAGTTTATTCTCTCTCTCTCTCTCTCTCTCTCCAGGAGCTTCACATTAAATTTCCAGAGGTTCTAATTTAAACGTGTTTTCGCCTGCCCTCTGCGAAACCCGGCAATAACCAAACAGTGGTCGCAAAAAGAAATCGGTTTCGCATCGTACGCGGTACACATCGCAACTAGTTCAGCTGAGACATAGATTCTATCCAGCCTTGCATGGCTATCTCGCTGAAAGTGGGTATAAATCGGACGAGTACCATTGGAAAAAAACGTTGCCCACGTCATCTAAACCATGATCATGTACTATCTCCGATAACAACTCGGCGCTCTTATCACGGATGCGGCTCTTTTTCGATCGATCTTCAGCTTCACAAACACAGTTGAAGTCGCCTAGGAGTAATAGCACTTCATCACAGTTTAGGTACGTTTGAAACCTCTGAAAAAAAAAAGTGCGATCTCTTTCAACATTCGGTGCATAAGCGCACACAACGCGGTAACTCAAACCAGAAAGACTAAAATCCACCACTAAAAGGCGGCCAGATTGGAACGACTCAACCGTTTGTACGCAACTACAAAAGTCGTTACGTATGAAAACGGCACAACCGCCAGAACTGCCAACAGCATGACAAAAATGTACATTGAAATGAGGACGAAAAACGGACACCATTCGGTCGGCTACTTCCGGGTTCTCTATTTTAGTCTCCTGAACTGCGACCAAGTCCAGATCGTTTTCGAGCAGTAAGCGGCTTAATTGGCACTATCACCTTCTAGCGCTTAGCCCTCGTACATTCAGGGTTGCTACGCGCAAGGTCGCTTCAGTTAACAAGGCCATGACTGCAAATTAGGTTGCCCTTCCGAATGGTGTCCGTTGCGAAGAACAAACCAGAGATGAAACTTATTGCCATATTTTCCTCACAGGATGACACCGCGAAACTAAACCCGGCCCGCGGCCGTAAAGCTGTCGCGTCTGGAGAGCAGCGCAAGATAAATGATGCACATTGCACTTTTTGACAATTTTTTACCCACCCCAACCCCACCCCCCATTTACTCGCCATAAGGAACATCTACGGAGGCGGATTCACCGCCCGCAGTGGTTCGCCCGGAATGTTAGGTCGCGGTCTAAAAGGGGAGCGCCTCACACCTGGCGTTTTTGTCGGCGGCTCGCCGCCTCCACCGTCGTCCCGCTGTTGCTCACTGTCCACCGTCGTCTCATGCGCCCGCTTTCCGGCCATCGAGCTAGCTCCGTCGCGCGAAACATCCATGCACTCCTCCACGGATTCAGTCACGCTCACCGGAGGCTGCACATCTGGTGGCGCATCCCGTCCAGTCGATGCAGAGTCAACACCTTTGGCGGGCTCGTGCTGGTCCATAGGAAGTTACGGCGACTTGCTGCTTGTTAAGCTCGCCCTCCGGACAAGAGGACGGTGTAGATGGCTGTGCTTCACGGAAGTTTGCCTGAGGCGTCGCCTCTTCCAAGTCTGCCTCGTCCATGAGCAGGTCGGCGGTGTCCTCGCTGCCCCCAGGCCCCGTCACGCTGGCGTACGTTCGCTCACACTGGCCGTCTTCGTGACCGAAGCGCCGACAAACACCACATCGCGGGATGCGGCACTCGCGACGGATATGGCCCGTTCCCCGGCAGCGAAGGGAGAGCGGAGCCCTGCCCGGTACAACGACGAGGGCGAGCTCACCGGACACACTTAGCTGGTGTGGCAAGTCGTCAATTTTGACTCCGGCGTTCAGCTTCAGAGTCACAAGCCTCGTTGTAGACCCTTTGTCAGTCAATCCCTCGGCCCGCCAACGCTCCCTGACAATGTCGGTGAGTTTACCGAAAGGCATGAAGGCAAGGCGCACGTCCTCGTCAGGCACACTGTGGAGCAACCAGTGTACCTTCATTCGGACGTCCCTGTTGGCCGGGTCGATGACGATACAGCGCTTGCTTTTAACTTGCAGTTCACCGATGCTGACCAACTTTCTGACCGCTTCAGCGTCCTTGAAGGTGACCGCCCACACATGGCTCATACGGTACGCCCCCAAGGCGACTACCTCGGGGAGCACCGAATACTGAGCCAGAGCGTCGCGGAAGTCTTCTACCCTGTAGGGGTGAGCCTTGACGTCCGCGTGCAAAAACACGGTATTTAAAACAAACCGACCTGTAGGCAAACTAGGCAGAACAACCTGGTATTCGCTTTCCATTGCCGATAACCTGTTACCGCGGCCAAGCTTGGCCGCTATCGCCGCTCCTGTCGGAGCTCATGAAAAAAAAAAACATCCGTTCGCTAGCGCGGCCGGAAGTGGAATCGCCACTGAGCTAGCCGGGCTCGCGCTCCCTCCGATCGTACATACATTTTTATGATCGCGCTAGCTGCGCGACGGTAATCCTTTTCCTTTTCGCGGAACTAAAATACAAAAGAATCGTTTCATACAATTTAACCCTTATGACTGGAGGACGATTACGAGGTTGCAAAACAATCCGCCCAACGTGGGGCTCGAACCCACGACCCTGAGATTAAGAGTCTCATGCTCTACCGACTGAGCTAGCCGGGCTCGCGCTCCCTCCGATCGTACATACATTTTTATGATCACGCTAGCTGCGCGACGGTAATCTTTTTTCTTTTCGCGGAACTAAAATACAAAAGAATCGTTTCATACAATTTAACCCTTATGACTGGAGGACGATTACGAGGTTGCAAAACAATCCGCCCAACGTGGGGCTCGAACCCACGACCCTGAGATTAAGAGTCTCATGCTCTACCGACTGAGCTAGCCGGGCTCGCGCTCCCTCCGATCGTACATACATTTTATGATCACGCTAGCTGCGCGACGGTAATCTTTTTTCTTTTCGCGGAACTAAAATACAAAAGAATCGTTTCATACAACTTAACCCTTATGACTGGAGGACGATTAGGAGGTTGCAAAACAATCCGCCCAACGTGGGGCTCGAACCCACGACCCTGAGATTAAGAGTCTCATGCTCTACCGACTGAGCTAGCCGGGCTCGCGCTCCCTCCGATCGTACATACATTTTTATGATCACGCTAGCTGCGCGACGGTAATCTTTTTTCTTTTCGCGGAACTAAAATACAAAAGAATCGTTTCATACAATTTAACCCTTATGACTGGAGGACGATTACGAGGTTGCAAAACAATCCGCCCAACGTGGGGCTCGAACCCACGACCCTGAGATTAAGAGTCTCATGCTCTACCGACTGAGCTAGCCGGGCTCGCGCTCCCTCCGATCGTACATACATTTTTATGATCACGCTAGCTGCGCGACGGTAATCTTTTTTCTTTTCGCGGAACTAAAATACAAAAGAATCGTTTCATACAATTTAACCCTTATGACTGGAGGACGATTACGAGGTTGCAAAACAATCCGCCCAACGTGGGGCTCGAACCCACGACCCTGAGATTAAGAGTCTCATGCTCTACCGACTGAGCTAGCCGGGCTCGCGCTCCCTCCGATCGTACATACATTTTTATGATCACGCTAGCTGCGCGACGGTAATCTTTTTTCTTTTCGCGGAACTAAAATACAAAAGAATCGTTTCATACAATTTAACCCTTATGACTGGAGGACGATTACGAGGTTGCAAAACAATCCGCCCAACGTGGGGCTCGAACCCACGACCCTGAGATTAAGAGTCTCATGCTCTACCGACTGAGCTAGCCGGGCTCGCGCTCCCTCCGATCGTACATACATTTTTATGATCACGCTAGCTGCGCGACGGTAATCTTTTTTCTTTTCGCGGAACTAAAATACAAAAGAATCGTTTCATACAATTTAACCCTTATGACTGGAGGACGATTACGAGGTTGCAAAACAATCCGCCCAACGTGGGGCTCGAACCCACGACCCTGAGATTAAGAGTCTCATGCTCTACCGACTGAGCTAGCCGGGCTCGCGCTCCCTCCGATCGTACATACATTTTTATGATCACGCTAGCTGCGCGACGGTAATCTTTTTTCTTTTCGCGGAACTAAAATACAAAAGAATCGTTTCATACAATTTAACCCTTATGACTGGAGGACGATTACGAGGTTGCAAAACAATCCGCCCAACGTGGGGCTCGAACCCACGACCCTGAGATTAAGAGTCTCATGCTCTACCGACTGAGCTAGACGGGCTCGCGCTCCCTCCGATCGTACATTGATTTTTATGATCACGCTAGCTGCACGACGGTAATCTTTTTTCTTTTCGCGGAACTAATATACAAAAGAATCGTTTCATACAATTTAACCCTTATGACTGGAGGACGATTACGAGGTTGCAAAACAATCCGCCCAACGTGGGGCTCGAACCCACGACCCTGAGATTAAGAGTCTCATGCTCTACCGACTGAGCTAGCCGGGCTCGCGCTCCCTCCGATCGTACATACATTTTTATGATCACGCTAGCTGCGCGACGGTAATCTTTTTTCTTTTCGCGGAACTAAAATACAAAAGAATCGTTTCATACAATTTAACCCTTATGACTGGAGGACGATTACGAGGTTGCAAAACAATCCGCCCAACGTGGGGCTCGAACCCACGACCCTGAGATTAAGAGTCTCATGCTCTACCGACTGAGCTAGCCGGGCTCGCGCTCCCTCCGATCGTACATACATTTTTATGATCACGCTAGCTGCGCGACGGTAATCTTTTTTTCTTTTCGCGGAACTAAAATACAAAAGAATCGTTTCATACAATTTAACCCTTATGACTGGAGGACGATTACGAGGTTGCAAAACAATCCGCCCAACGTGGGGCTCGAACCCACGACCCTGAGATTAAGAGTCTCATGCTCTACCGACTGAGCTAGCCGGGCTCGCGCTCCCTCCGATCGTACATACATTTTTATGATCACGCTAGCTGCGCGACGGTAATCTTTTTTTCTTTTCGCGGAACTAAAATACAAAAGAATCGTTTCATACAATTTAACCCTTATGACTGGAGGACGATTACGAGGTTGCAAAACAATCCGCCCAACGTGGGGCTCGAACCCACGACCCTGAGATTAAGAGTCTCATGCTCTACCGACTGAGCTAGCCGGGCTCGCGCTCCCTCCGATCGAACATACATTTTTATAATCACGCTTGCTGCGCGACGGTAATATTTTTTTCTTTTCGCGGAACTAAAATACAAAAGAATCGTTTCATACAATTTAACCCTTATGACTGGAGGACGATTACGAGGTTGCAAAACAATCCGCCCAACGTGGGGCTCGAACCCACGACCCTGAGATTAAGAGTCTCATGCTCTGCCGACTGAGCTAGCCGGGCTCGCGCTCCCTCTGATCGTACATACATTTTTATGATCACGCTAGCTGCACGACGGTAATCTTTTTTTCTTTTCGCGGAACTAAAATACAAAAGAATCGTTTCATACAATTTAACCCTTATGACTGGAGGACGATTACGAGGTTGCAAAACAATCCGCCCAAAGTGGGGCTCGAACCCACGACCATGATATTAAGAGTCTCATGCTCTACCGACTGAGCTAGCCGGTTTTTTTTTATTTATTGCCGGTCTTTGACAATTTACAGAGCACACACTAGAGAACAATAGCACAAAAATAACTACAAAACATATTGAAAAACAGAAAAGCCACCTGTCCTACATGGACTGGCGTTGTCTAATTAAAATTCTTTTAAAGTTGTCAAAGGTTCTAGCCTCGACAGCCAATCGGGTACACAATCTTGTGTTTTCTTTATTGCAATAAAGCGAGACATACTCTCTAGAATATAAATGCGTGCAGGCCTAGCGTCTGGGTCGCAATGGTACCCAGCCATCCTCGCCCGCCATAAACAGTGGAGGCCCTGGAGCATTATTAAATCGTATGGAACTCCGTCCTCATTGTTTATCGCTAGGTACCTTATCCCATGCGGACTCAATAGAAAATCTTTCTTCATTGTCCGTTTTAGGACGTCCCAGAAGTAGACACCTTCCCAGCAATGCAAAAACACATGATCTATGGTTTCAGGTTGCTTGCAGATCAAGCAATATGCGCCCCATGGTACAAGGAAGCCACGTTCTTCCATGAATGTTTTCACTGACAGTGTTCCTGAGTGTAGCCTAAAAAAGAATGTTTTTACCCCAGTAGGCACCTCCATTCTTTTCACCCGTTTCAGGACATCCTGTCCTGGTCCTCAACTGTATACCGCTCTGTACAATGGCACTGGGAATACAATATCGCATACATCTCTATATAACGTCTTTCTTTTCACGCCAGATAAATAATCGAAAGAAAAACGCACAGAAAGAAAGCGCACACTATCAACAACTTCTTTTAGATAGCCGCGAATCGTTCCTGGCATACTGTTGGTACTAACAATGAGCGCCGGCAAAGCGGCTCTTAACCTGAGCTGTAATACCGTACGCAGAAATGGATCGCGCACATCCCGAAAAAACAAAAATCTATTGACAAGCTGTCGTACAAAAAGATGCGCCAAGCCCAGCCCCCCTTCCTTCACCCGCCTGAACAGGTTTGTTCGGCTACATCTTTCCCAGTTGGAGTCCCAGATAAAAACGGCGAACACTCTGTGCAATCTTTGCACATTTACCCTTGAACAAAACAACGTCTGCATGACGTACCACAACTTCGTAATGAAAAACAAATTACATACAGTTGCCCTTGCGAAAATGGACAGGTTGATGCCTTTCCACCTGTCTGCTTTTTCTTTTGTTTCTTTTATTTGGATCGTCCAGTATTCCTCGCTCTGTTTGTAGCTATCCAAGGGAACACCGAGATACTTGGTAGGGGTTTTCACCCAGCTCACATTCGCGAAGTTGTCCGGGGCCGAGGACCACTCTCCGTGCCACAAACAGAGGGACTTACCCCAGTTCACTTTACTGCCCGTTAGATCACAAAACTGTTTCACCACGCGTATTGTTTCCGTTACGCTTTCTCTGTTTGTACAACACACGGCGATATCATCTGCATATGCCAGGAGCTTGACTTCTGTGGCTGCCAAGCTATAACCGCGTATTTGATCGTTCTCGGTTATCGCCAAACACATCGTTTCAATGTAAACTGCAAACAAAAGAGGACTGAGGGGGCAGCCTTGACGCACAGAACGCATGACGTTAATGGGGGCCCCCAATGGTTTATTCACAATTAAATGTGTTGTGCAGTTCTGATACGCCAATGCCACTCCCTCAGTGATGATGGCACCTACATTAACGTGATCCAGAATGGCAAACAAAATATCATGAGACACACAGTCAAAAGCTTTCTCTAGGTCAAGCTGGAGCACTGCGACGCCATCGTAAGTGAGGTCACAGCACTCGAGCACGCACCGCTTCGTGTGAATATTCGAAAAAATTGACCTCCCTTTGATCCCACACGTTTGGTGGTCTGCGACGATTTCTTTGATGACGCTTTGAAGTCTGGCTGCCAAAACCTTCATGAAAATCTTAGAGTCGACATTGGTTAAAGATATCGGCCTATAAGATGTCACGAGCCTAAGTTTCTCCGCTTTGTCACTCTTAGGTATCAAGATGGTATGCGCTTTACCAAAAGAAGGCGGCAAAGCTTTGTTCACATACGCGTCGTTAAACAGGCCTGTTAGCCGGGGCGAAAGTTCTTTCTTGAAGGCTTTATAATGATGATGATGATGTATAGTGTTTACTGGCGCAAGGGCCAAGTATGGCCAAAGAGCGCCAAGAGATGGTAAAGAGTGATCGATGGGTGATGAGCGCTGAGTAGATGTATTTCGGCTGTATAGGGGCCTAAAACTGGTCGCTGTATAGACGCGTAAAACAGGTACTTGGGATAAAACTATGACAATGACTATTGTGAGGTGCGCTGTGTGTATAAATGACTTAAATTTAAAACACTCAGTTATTGATAATTTCCAAGCAGCACTACTGCCTCACCAGGACCCTTGTGCGCAAGGGCCTGGAGGCGTGTGCTATACATACTAATGCCGCAACATAGGCCTCTATTGCGAGGCCGTGCTACGGATCACATGGGTGTATAACATTTAATATACGAATATCATTTAAAAAACCTAGCAATGATTTTGTGTCAAAGAGCGGGTCTTTGCCAAGGAATAATGCCGGGTGTAATGGAATATGTCGTCTGTATGCTAAAGGAAAGAACTTTTTTCTTTGCTCTTCTACCTCCCGGCATTCAAGCAAGACGTGGAGCACAGTTAGCGTCTCTCCACATTTCCCACAGGCAGGGGAATCACTGTTTGTTAGAAGATAAGAATGTGTGCCATACGTGTGGCCTATTCGGAGTCGACAGAGAGTGACCTCTGTTCGTCGTGTTTTTGTTGTAGGTGGCCAGCTACCTAAATAAGGTTTTATCAGATGAAGCTTGTTTGACTGTTTTGCGTCCCACAAACGTTGCCAATAGCACCTCAGTTTTTTCCGCAAAAATGGTTTCAAATCTATGGCAGGGATAGCGATGGAAATGCTACTAGCACTTGTTTCTGTGGATGTGGCCATTTTGTCGGCAAGCATATTGCCTTCAATGCCTCTATGTCCAGGAACCCAGCATATTGTGATATGTTGGGAAGAGTAAGCTTTGCATAGAGCCGAGTAAAGTTCTGCAATTACAGGATTTTTATGTTTCCGTAGCGACGATAGGGCTTTAACGACGCTTGAAGAGTCAGTATAAATAACTGCGTTGCGAATCTGTGTAATATCGATGTACTTTACAGCCAATAGGAGCGCATAAGCCTCAGCTGTAAAAATACTTGTTTCTGGGTGTAAAGCGACGGATTCCGCGAACGATGGGCCCACCGCTGCACAACAGACACCGGCATGCGACTTTGAGGCGTCCGTGTAGAATTCTGGGCAAGAGTATTTGGCCTGGATTTCTAAAAAGTGCATTCGGATGTGTGTGTCGGCGGCATGTTTTGTGACTTCTACAAAAGACAAGTCACAATCTATCTGCTGCCACTGCCACGGCGGTAATAGCTTTGTTGGAGCCATTAAGGTATGTTCAAGGAGTGGAACACTCATTTCATTACTGAGGTTCCTCACGCGCAGAGAAAACGGCCGTTTCACTGCAGGTCGGTTGTGGAACAGGGTGGCACTGGTCATATCATTTATTGCTTGAATAAGTTGGATGTTCATTGTTCGCGTGTATTTTCAGAAAATACATGAAACTAGTGTACGACCTTTGAAGATGCAGTGACCATTCATTAGACTCTACGTAGAGGCTCTCTACAGGACTTGTCCTGAAGGCACCGGTCGCCAAGCGGATGCCTAGATGATGAACAGGGTCAAGCATCTTCAAGGCGCTTGGACTGGCAGATTGATACGCTATGGCCCCATAGTCTAAGCGTGTACGTATAAGACTTTTGTACACGTTCATCAGGCACTTCCTGTCACTGCCCCATGTTGTATGCGACAAAATTTTAAGCAGGTTCATTGTTTTTAGGCATTTCTCTTTGAGGCGCTTTATGTGTGGAATGAAGGTTAGTTTCGAGTCTAATATGATGCCTAAAAATTTATGTTGTGTGGAAACTGGTATGTGTTGTCTGTGTAGTTCTACATCGGGCTCTGCGAATAGGCCTCTTTTTTGTGTGAAAAGGATACAGGAGCTTTTAAGAGGATTGAGTTTAAAGCCATTTTCTTCTGTCCATTTACACACTTTGTTCAAGCCAAGCTGGACATGCCGCTCACAAATTGCAAGGTTACATGACTTGAAACCTAACTGCACGTCGTCTACGTATACCGAGTAAAACATACCCTGCGGTATAGATAAGCGCAAGGAATTCATTTTGACGATAAAAAGCGTACAGCTTAGTACCCCACCTTGTGGCACCCCAGTTTCTTGTGTAAATGGCCTGGATAAAGCATTGCCAACTCTAACACGAAAAGTACGGTGGGATAAGTAACTTTCAATTACATTAAGCATATTGCCTCGAACACCCATTTCCGATAGGTCTCGCAAAATCCCATATCGCCAAGTTGTGTCATATGCCTTTTCCAAGTCTAGGAAAACAGAAAGAAAGAACTGATTATGGACAAAGGCGTCTCGAATGTTTGCCTCAATGCGCACGAGATGGTCAGCAGTCGACCGACCCTCTCTGAAGCCACATTGATAAGGGTCAAGAATTTTCTTCGATTCAAGGAAATGTAAAATACGACGGTTTATCATTTTCTCGAAGAGTTTGCATAAGCAACTTGTGAGGGCTATTGGACGGTAACTTGAAGCGTTGGATGGGTCTTTACCCTGCTTCAAGACCGGGACTACGATGGATTCTTTCCATGAGGATGGGAGATATCCGGCAGCCCAAATGGAGTTGAAAAGTGCTAGTAGTGTCATCTGTGTGTCGGTGTGTAGGTTTTTAATCATGTCATACATGATTCTGTCAAATCCCGGTGCGGAGCTCATACATGTGCTCAAGGCAGCTCTAAGCTCGGCAATATTAAATGGACAGTTGTACGGAAGATTTGGTGTGCATTTACGGTCTATTGGCTTACGTTCTGCTACTTTCTTGTATTTAAGAAATGATTCTGAGTAGTTTGCGGAGCTTGACACACGCTCGAAATGTATGCCAAGGGCATCGGCCTGGTTTTCCAAGGTATGCCCTTGGTCATCGACCAAAGGTAATTGGTTGATCTGCTGCCATTTTAGCCTTCTCAGCCCATTCCATACTTTAGCCTCCTGGGTATAAGAATTGATGCCTGAGAGAAACCTCTCCCAGCTTGCTCTCCTAGCCTGCCGTCTCGTGCGCCTTCCTTGTGACTTTATATGTTTAAATGCAATGAGATTTTCCGCCGTTGGATGTCGGCGCAGTCTACCCCATGCCTTATTTTGTCTCTTTCGTGCATCTCTACAGTCTTCATTCCACCAAGGAACACGTCTCTTACATGATTGGCCGCTTGTTTGTGGAATAAACTATTCCGCTGCACCGATAATAAAAGCAGTAAAATATGCTACGGCATCATCTATGCTAAAATCGCGTATAAAATCTTGTGATAAATAAGTAGATTCTTTAAAATGCTTCCAATCAGCCGAGTTAAGTTTCCAGCGAGGGACATGTGGTGGAATGACTTGTGTTAGTACTCGTAGGTTTAGAGTAACTGGGAAGTGGTCACTCCCAAACGGATTTTGTATTACATTCCATTCTAAGTAAGGGAGAAGTGTGGAGGATCCAAGCGCTAAATCTATCGATGAATATGAATTATGCGCAATATTATAGTAAGTAGGTGCTTTCTTATTAAATAGGCATACACCAGAAGTCACAAGAAAGCTTTCGATAAGTCGACCCCTCAAATCAGTCCGGGAGTCTCCCCATAGACTGTTATGAGCATTAAAGTCTCCAACGATAAGAAAGGGTTCAGGAAGTTGTTTAATAAGGCCATAGAATTCTGTTTTGTTCAGGCGATAATTCGGAGGTATGTAGATGGAGCAGACGGCAACCAATTTGTTAAAAAGAATTGCTCGCACTGCAACTGCCTCGAGGGATGTCAGAAGGGGCAAGTGTTGGCAAGCAACAGTCTTGTCGACAACTATAGCTACACCGCCGGATGAGGTGTTAGCCTCGTCACGGTCTTTGCGAAAAATAGCATATGACCGGAGAAAATTTGTCTGTGTAGCTTTTAAATGCGTTTCCTGTGCACACAGTACCTTTGGGTTAAGTTTGTGTAAGAGTTCTGTTATGTCATCAAGATTGTGGAGAAAACCTCTCACATTCCACTGTATAATTTGTGTATCCATTTTGACAGAGTTGAGTACTGTGTGTTCTGGAAAGGAAAGATTAGCTCACAGGACCCTTTCCGGGCGCCGTGATGCGCGTTTTGCTTTTGGAGTGGTCACGAGAATCGCGGCGCTCCTGAGGCGCTGGCTGCGCCATCTGGATCGGAGTTGTGTCCATTGACTCCTGGGAGCCGCTGGACTTCCGCTCACTCGAGCGAGGTGTTTTCAGATTAGGCCTTGCCTCGAAAAGCAGGGCCTTGGAGGCCACCAACCCAGAGGTCTATGGTCCCTCTTTTAGAGACGGCGAAGCAGCGCTGGCTGCTGTCGCCAAAGGGGCTGGTGGCACAGCCGCGACCACACTCTTTGCGGGCCGGGCCGATACCGGAGTCTGCTGCGGCGCTGCCCCCTTACGCGCCGCATCAGCATACCCTGCACTATGAAGAAAGGAAACGCGCTTGCGCGCTTCTCGGAAGGAAATGTTCTGATTTACTTTGATAATCACTATCTCTTTTTCCTTTTTCCATGTCGGACAAGAGCGGGAATATGCGGCATGTTCGCCGTCGCAGTTCACGCAATGGAGTGCAAGGTTACAGTTATCTGAGGGATGATCTTGTTCACCACACTTGGCACAGGTTTGTCGGCCTCGGCAGCTTTGCGAACCGTGACCATACCTTTGACACTTGAAGCATCTGCGTGGGTTAGGGATGTACGCCCTTACTCGTATCTTTACATATCCAGCCTCGATTATCTCGGGCAGTTCACTTGTACCAAAAGTAAGTATCAGATGTTTAGTTGGAATTTCTTTGTTCTCCCGTTTAATTTTTATTCTATGTACTTGGATGACGTTCTGGTCCTTCAAGCCCTCTAGAAGTTCTTCTTCACTCAAGTTCATGAGGTCATCGTCTGAGATCACTCCCTTGCACGTATTCAGTGATCGATGTGGTGTCACCGTGATTTGAGCATCACCAAATGCAACCAGGTTTGAAATCTTTCCATGCTGCAGCTTATCACGTACCTCAAGCAGGAGGTCGCCGCTAGGCATTTTTGTCACTTTGTAGCCACTACCCAGTGCGTCCGTGAGGCATTTGGCAACAATGAATGGTGAGATGGTTCTAACAGTCTTTCCAGGGTTCTCGGTATGTATGACATGGTATCGCGGGAAGTTTTCTTTTCGTTTGAGAAAAGGATTGAAACTTTCTTCGGTGCGTCCTCTTTTGTATAGAGGACGATCAGGTAGCTTGGGGAAAGATGAGGCCATAAGATCTTAATTAATTTCGGCAGCGATGCCAGCCGCCCACCACCGAGCCCAACAAGGGGACGTTACAGGAGTCCCTGCAAAGGAAGTCCTGCGAACGCCAGCTGTACAGCGTTGCTATAACCAAATACGACATAACCAAGACAGGTTAGCCACACAAGGTTAACCCTTGCCGCCTAGAGAATCGGAAGTTAAAAGAAGTGAATAGAAGACAGGAGAGATGTAAAAGTGAGAGAGAAAGACAAAAGATTGAAGAGGGGGACAGGAAAAGGCGACTGCCGATTTCCTCCAGGTGGGTCAGTCTGGAGGTGCCGTCTATGTGAAGCAGAGGCCGAAGAGGTGTGTTGCCTCCGCCGGGGGGCCTTAAAGGTCCAAACACCCGGCATTGGCTCAACCCCCAGGATCCTCCTTTCCCCAGACACGGCTAAGCCGCGCACGGATACACGCGGGAGGGTCCAAGCCTCGTGTGCTCGGGTCCGTGGTGGCGCAACTCACCAAACGCCTGCTGACGCAGACGCCCCTGCGGGGTGAAGGCTTTATAAAAACACGCGCTCAGACCGTCAGGTCCGGGTGATTTGCCATTGTTCAAATCATTTATTGCTTTTACGACTTCGTGTTCTCTTATAGTCCCTTCTAATCGGTCCTTCGTGTCGTCACTCAATCGCGGCATGCGACTGAGAAAGACCCTTTTGAACTCATCTACATTAGCTTCTTGATATGCAAACAGTGACTGGTAATACTCTAAAAACGCTCGGCCTATGCTCTTATTATCTTCGACGAGTGTGCCATTCCACGAGATCTTATCGACATGATTACGTCGACCATGAGCTTTTTCAAGTCCTAGTGCCCTTTTGGTGGGCGTCTCTCCCGCTACTAATGCGTTTGCTCTTGCTCGCACAATCGCACCTTGATAGCGTTCTTTGTCCAACTGTTCGATTTTTTCTTTGATGGTTCGCATATCTTGCTTATACGCCCCTGGCTCTTCGCACTCCAGCGCTATCAGCTGATTAAGTATCTTTCGTAAGTCTCGTTCTTTCATTTCCCTCTCAAACTTTAAGCAGCTCGACCTTTCTATTGCTTTCATTTTTACCTTTTGTTTGAACCATTCCCATTTCTCTGCTATGGTTTCAGTACTTTCATCGCATACTTCCATAACGGCCTCATGTATTGCCTCTACAAATGGCTCGTCTTTTAGTAGTAAGGCATTCATTTTCCATAGGTTCCAGTTAAAAGATTCGCTCTTCTTCTTCATACCTATGTGACACATCACCAAGCAGTGATCTGAGAACGACACAGGTGCAACAGAATAACTGTGGCACTTTGGAATCATGTCCTGTGACATGTACAAGCGGTCTAACCGCGCATGACTACTGCCTTGAAATCGTGTATACATCACCTCCCGCTCCCCCTCCAGACAATCACATACATCGTCTAGTTCACTATCACTAATCAACTTAGAAAGTATGTGACTGATTTTATCTCGAATACCGGCATTATTTGATCGATCCCGAGCCCTCAAAACACAGTTGAAATCCCCCAACAAAATCATGCACTTATCACGGCTAATGTACTGAAAAAGACTCGAAAAAAATACAGCACGCTCTTCTACAACATTTGGCGCATATATGCACATAACTCTGAATTAGACTCCACCACAAACAATGTCGCAAACGACCATTCTTCCCGTCTGACATGAAAATACACTTTCAACCACAAGGTCGGGTAACTTCTTAATAAACAGGACGCATCCCGCTGACGTGCCTACCGCGTGGCTCACCACCGCATAATATCTGATCGTGAAACGCCTCACCATGTTCCCGGTCTCCTCCTCCCCGTCTACCTTGGTCTCCTGGACAGCTAGAACGTCTATGTCTTGGTCAGTGGCCAACCGTAGGACTTGACTCTGCCTACGCCTAGCCGCCAGCCCTCTAACGTTTAGAGTTGCAATACTGAGTGACTGATTAGGAGCCATGATGAACTAGACAATGAGGTAGGCCCGGAGCATGGTGCTTACCCCTCACGACCAGCCGTCGGCTAGCCGTCTCGGGGACCGCCCGGTTTCTCGTCGTTGTTTGTCTGCTGGGCTTGGTCCCCAGGCTTTCTGTCGGACGGAACGTTCGGCTTTGGTTTGAAGCTCGAGCGCCTCCCAAGAGGCGATTTCGCCGGCGGCCCATCACTGGAGCTGGTTGCCGCGTTGTCCTTGTCCTCGGCCTCATCACGGGGACGCTTGAAGGTGGCTCCGAGACTAGCAGCCCGGTCACCGTCGATAGCGGCCTCGCCCTGTAGCATCGCTCCATCGTCGTCGTCTCCTTCGTCTTCACTTGCGCCTTCTTTTGCATGGACAGCTTCCGCGTCGACCCGTGCCGGCGCAGTCACTTGCTCCGTAGTTCCCTTTCCCTTGGCGTCAACGCCCTCCGGTACCGACCCAGCACCTGTCGCTGGGTGCACAAGGTCTCCGGCTCCCTTAGCAGCGTCTTCGGTCTCGACCACATCCATGACGAGTTCTGCTGCCTCTTGACTCGCGGCTGGGCCAGTCGCGGTAGCGTAGGTCTTGATGCATTCGGTGTCAATGTGCCCGTAACGTCGGCACCGGGAGCAGCGTGGCACCTTACACTCCTGCCGCACGTGCCCAGTGCCTTGGCAGCGGAGGCACTGCATCGGCCGACCGGGTACCACCACCAAGGCCAACTCTCCGGCAACACGTATCTGGTGAGGAATATCTTCCACTTTCAGGCCGCTCTTCAGCTTGAGAAGAACAGGCCTCGTGGTGGAACATTTGTCTGCGACACCTTGGACACGCCACTTCTCTCGACTCACCTCTTTTACGTTGCCGAAGGCCGCCAATGCAGTCCGGACGTCTTCCTCGGCCACACCGTGCAGCAACCAGTGAAGTCTGAGCTTCGCCTGCTGATCCTGAGGGTCGATGATCACACATCGCCGCCCCTTCACCTGAAGTTCTTTCAAGGCCAGCAGGCGCTTCGTTGCAGCTGCGTCACTGAGGGTCACCGCCCACACATGATTAACTTGGTAGGCCCGAAGGCACACAATTTCCGGCAGCAGGCTCGTAGGCGTTAGGGCATCCCTAAAATCTTCGACCTTGTAAGGCCTCGCTCGTACATCACCATGCAGAAACACGGTGTTATTCACTATTCGTCCTTTTGGCAGTTGAGGCAAAATAAACTGGTATTCCGTTTCTTCGTCGTTGCTGTACCTGTTTCCGCAGCCAAAAGTAGCCGCTGTCGCTGCCCTTGAAGAGGCCATGATCCCACGAACCGTCACGCTCGGTGGCCGGAAGCAGAATGACTGAGCTAGCCGGGTTTTTTTTCTTTATTGCCGGTCTTCGACATACACAGATAACATATACACTTTACAATGATAAAAGCAATGACCGTCTTGGGTCCTTGCAAATAGTTAAAAACATTTGATCGCCACTAATTCATCCAATACATGTATCCATTCAGGTGGTTCTTTTTTTGCTCGGTAAGCTTCACGCAGATACAGCATGCTTTCCTTAAAATGATCTTTCGCAGGACGAATATCTAGCCTCTCATGGCGCACATCCATTCGAGTCTTGCAGACGCTGTGTAAACACAGTGCCATAAACATGTCACATGGCTTATTTGCGTTTTCAGTTGGCAAGAAGCGGATGTCGTATGGTGTAATCGGCAATTCTTCCATCAAAGTTCGTTGTAGGATGTCCCATAGGAACACCGCATCTGAACAATCAAGAAACATATGCTCAATAGTTTCTGGTTGCCTGCGTCTCAGGCAGTTCACGGACCACGGTACAAAGATTCCCCTTTCCCTCAGCCATGGCTTCACTGGAAGCGTTCCAGTGTGTAATTGAAAGAAAAACGTTTTTACGGATGACCGTATCGGCATCCGCTTCACTCTTTTCAGCACATTCCTTCCACTGGATTCAACGTGGTACATTGAATGATACACAGGCACTGGCAATGATACATCAAGTAAATCTTTGTAAAGTCTTTTGCGCTTAACAGATGCAAGGTAATCCATTGAAAAGCGCACGTGTAAGAATTCAAAAGACAACACGACTTCTCGCAGGAAGCCTCTGATCCTAGGCCCTATTGTATAATTTGAGGACACAACAAATTGAGGCAGCGCGTTACGCAAACGCGTTTGAAGGACCGCGCACAAAAACGGATCTTTTTGATCACGTAGAAACAAAAATCTGGACACGAATTGTCTTAAAAAAAGATGAGCTAACCCTAGGCCTCCACTTTTCACCGTCCTAAACAAATTAGTGCGACTGGTGCGCTCCCAGACGGAACCCCAAATAAAGATGGCAAACTGCCTGTGTATTCTTTGTATGCTGACTCTTGATGCGCATAGTGCTTGCAGCACATACCAAATTTTGGCCACTAAGAATACATTACACACCGTTGCTCGGATGAACATTGACAGATCTCGTCCACCGAACTTCGCCGTTTTTGCCTTCATTTCTTCCACCGCTCCTTGCCAATAATGTTTTGTGTCCTGGTGGTGTTGTAGAGGTACCCCTAAGTACTTGGTCGGCAAATTTGTTCACTGTATTTTTGCAAAAAAATGGAGGTGTGTCCTCCCACTGTCCATACCATATGCCAGTCGACTTGGCCCAATTAATTACGCTTCCTGTCATTTTACAATATTTTGTCACAACATTCACATCATTGCTTACACTCTGCGTGTCATCACAAAAAACAGCGACGTCATCCGCGTATGCCAGCAGTTTTACTTCACTGTAGCCCACCCTAAAATCTCTGATGTTGCTATCATCTAATATCTTTAGACACAATGGCTTGCGATATAGGGCAAATGGTAAAGGCGATAAACCACATCCCTGTCTCACGGAAGATCTGACTTGAATGCTGGTGCTGAGTGTTCTGTTAACTATCACTCTTGTGGAGATGTCTGCATAGCACATTCTAATCCCTTCTGTTAAGATTGATCCCACGTTCACATGCTCCAAAACATCGAAAAGAATAGCGTGCGTCACCCTATCGAATGCTTTTTCCAAGTCCAATTGTAGCATGGCCACCCTACCAGAAAAGTCATCACAATACTCAAGTACTGTTCTTGCTACGTGTATGTTAGTGGTAATTGACCTGCCCTTGATGCCACATGTTTGATGTGGCCCTATCAATCGTGTTATTATGCTTTGTAACCTTCTGCCCAAAAGTTTTGTGTATACTTTATAGTCTGTATTCGTTAGGCTGATTGGACGATAGGCTCGCACAGATAGGACAGATGTGGAATCGGTGGATTTTGGTATCAGTACAATGTGACTCTCGCGAAACTATGGCGGCAGTAACTGGTGTTCATAAGCTTCTGTGATTACGTGATAAAGGGCTGTAGCTATTTCTGTTTTGAAAAATTTATAGAATGCCCCACCCAATCCGTCAGGTCCTGGCGTTTTGCCAGGGCTCAAGTCATCTATATGTTCCTCTATTTCTTTGATGCTAATGTGCATTTCTAATCTTTTTCGGTCTTCCTCTTCCAGTCCGGGCAAAAGGTGTAAGAATTCGCGATTCACACACAATGTGAACCTTGTTCACATTGCGGTTCCTGTTCTAAAAGTTCGTCGTAAAATTCTACAATGGCGCGTTGGACGGTTTCTTTGTCCCGTACTGCTACATTTTGGTATGTTATCGCATTTATCTCTTTTCTCGCGGCATAACTCTTTTCATCAGAAAGCGAGCGCTTTGTAGGTTGTTCCCCACACCATAAACGTTCTGCGCGTGCGCGTATAATTGCACCACGATATTTATCCTTATCGACAAGTTCCAACTGTGCTTTCGTTTGTTTTACTTCTTTTGCGAAACATCCGGGATGGTTGCTCTCCATGCTTAAACAAAAGTTGAGCTCACTTTGTAATTCCATTTCTTTTCTATTTTCCTGGTGGTGTAAGACACTGGATCTTTCTATCGCTCTTAACTTCTTTTGCTTAAAACACTCCCACTTTTCTGTATAATCTTTTTGACCACCCGATAACAGCTCTTTGAGGCTATCTTGAATTTTTTTTTACAGAGGTTTCGTCCTGCAGCAGTTTTTCATTGAATTTCCATAGTCCCCAGTTGAAACTTGACGGCTTTTTTGGACCATGTGAAAAAAGGACCAAACTGTGGTCGCTAAAATAAACATGGCTGATTTCATAATCACTGCACAATGGTATCGCTTCCGCAGAAACATAGACACGATCCAGTCTTGCGTGGCTGTCCCCTTGAAAATGAGTGAACTAAGGTGCATCATTATTGGCCAAAACGGCGCCTACATCCTCTAAATTATGTTCTTCCACCAGTGCTGCTAAACGTAGCGCACTTACATCGAGACCAGATTGCTTACGGGCTCTGTCTTCCACTTTGCAGACACAGTTGAAGTCTCACGTGATGACTATGGTTCTCTCACACTTCAAGTGACATTCCGCGCTTTCAAAAAACGCCCTGCGCTCGGCTGTTCTATTCGGCGCGTAAATGAAGATAACACGCCACTTCCGAGTACAAAAGAAAAAATCACACATTATAATCCGCCCGCTATCATCACTAAATACATCTTCAACAGATATCCCAATATTATACCGTAGAAAGAGCACACAGCCCCACTGAGCTAGCCGGGCTCTCGCTCACTCCGATCGTACTTACATTTTTGTGATCATGCTAGCTGCGTGACGGTAATTTGTATTGCGATAGCAATTATATGGACACTTCAACCGGATTTCTGCCGTCGGCGTCGCCGTCGCCGTGAGGTTCCGTGTAGATAAAATTTTCACCGCGCGCCGTATGCCCGAGCGGAAGCGTGCGGGGACGCGCGCTACCACGGAGAGCGAACGCGCTCAATCTCCCACGCGCAAGCAACGAAGCGGGAAGCCAGCGCCGGACAAAGCGGGGGGGGGGGGAGGGGGCACTTCTACTATTCTGCCAACAACCGCGCTCGTCGCTCGACCGCACCGTCTCTTATCTCTCCCACGCGCAAGCAAGGAAGCGGGATGCCAGCGCCGGAGGGAGCGGGGGGGGGGGGGGGGGGGGCGCACTTCTACACTGCCACCAACCGCGCTCGTCGCTCCGCCCGCACCGTCTCTTATCTCCCCACGGATCTGGCCTTTATGTGCCGTGCATTCGCCGCTCAGTTTCCGTTGAAGCGATAGACCGCACGTACCTTCGCCGCTGCGGCGTATGCGCTTGCTGCCGGCGTTTTGACAGTCGTTGTCTGCAGTCATTCAGTGTGTTCTATTCATGTTTGTTTGTGCGCGCTCACGCCACACTTGTTCATTCAGTTAGTAATAGCCGGGCCACATTTTCCAACGCACGCTACACATGCAATGCTGCCCGGATCGGCAGTGCAGCGCTACAGGTGTGTCCCTTCGCACGCGCTGCCCACGGGAAGCGCTTCTCATCAACACCACCGTTTCACACGCGCCTTCTCGTGGTCATCTAGTCTCTCTTCATGTCGGTGTACTTACGCCGCAGCACACCTGCTTACTTAATCAGCTCATGTTTACTACAATTCATATTGCTACCAAAGCCGCTCACCTTACTTCGTATGACATTGCTGTCTTGCTATCGCATTCATTGCTTCGCCCTTAGGGCGAAACTGTGACATTTTTTTTTTCTTTTCGCGGAGCAAAAGAACAAAAGAATCGTTTCATACAATTTAACCCTTATGACTGGAGGACGATTACGAGGTTGCAAAACAATCCGCCCAACGTGGGGTTCGAACCCACGACCCTGAGATTAAGAGTCTCATGCTCTACCGACTGAGCTAGCCGGGCTCGCGCGCCCTCCCATCGTGCATACAATTTTATGATTACGCTAGCTGCGCAACGGTAACTTTTTTTCTTTTCGCGGAACTAAAATACCAAAGTATCGTTTCATACAATTTAACCCTAATGACTGGAGGACGATTACGAGGTTGCAAAACAATCCGCCCAACGTGGGGCTCGAAGCCACGACCCTGAGATTAAGAGTCTCATGCTCTACCGACTGAGCTAGCCGGGCTCGCGCTCCCTCCGATCGTACATATATTTTTATGATCACGCTAGCTGCGCAACGGTAACTTTTTTTCTTTTCGCGGAACTAAAATACCAAAGTATCGTTTCATACAATTTAACCCTTATGACTGGAGGACGATTACGAGGTTGCAAAACAATCCGCCCAACGTGGGGCTCGAACCCACGACCCTGAGATTAAGAGTCTCATGCTTTACCGACTGAGCTAGCCGGGTTTTTTTTAGAACCTTTATTCAAATAGAAAGCACGTACATAGATAAAAACCGCTTTGGTCTGCTTGACCAGTGTGATAGACTAAAATTTCTTCATTTTTGCCAAGTCATCAAGTACCGAAAGCCAATCTGGAGGCTCGGCTAAAGAGCTATATACCTCGCGCATGTAGGTTACGTTCTCTATAAAGTTTTCCCTGGTTGACTTTATTTTGGGGTCGGCGTGCCTAACTGCCATTCTTGTGACCCAAAGGCTATGAAGGCCCAGATCATAATCATGTCATAAGGAACGTTATTTTCATTATGTACTGAAAGGCATCGAATTCCATATGGTGTTATCGGTAACTCTTTCTTCAGGGTTCGTTGCAACACATCCCAGAAAAATACTGGATCCCAACAATCAATAAACGTGTGCTCGATGGTTTCGGGTTTCTTACACAAGAGGCAGTTGGTCGTCCAAGGTACAAATATTCCTTTCTCATCTAGCCATGTTTTTACCGGGAGTGTGTTTGTGTGTAATTTGAAAAAGAACGCTTTAACAGCTCCTCTAACAGTCATTCTTCTAACTCTCTTTAAAACATCCTGCCCTGGGCCTCCATTGTGTAGGGATCTGTATAATGGGACTGGCATCATCACATCAATTAAATCTTTATACAGCTTCTTTCTCGGTACAAGGCTTAGGTACTCGAAAGAGAAGCGTGTTTTAAGTATCCTAAATGTCGCCACTACTTCTCTGAAGTAACCTTTTACGCCACAATCAAATGTAGTCGCACTAGACAACAAATGCAGGCAATACAATTTTCAAGCGCATTTGCATCATTTCTCTCAAAAACGGGTCTCTCTGGTCCCGCATGAACATAAAACGCGACACAATCTGCCGGATGAACAGATGCGAAAGGCCCAGGCCTCCGTCTTTCACTGAGCGAAATAGATTAGTTCGGCTAACTCTCTCCCAACTGGAGCCCCAAATGAACACCGCAAATATTCGGTGCAGTTTTTGCACATGGACGCGTGACATTGATAAAAATTGCAACACATACCACACTTTGGCAATCAAAAACACATTGCACGCACTGGCCCGAGCAAACATCGATAATTCACGGCCTTGCCATCCTCCAACTTTCTCCTTCACCCTTGGCGTCAGGCCATCCCAGTAATCTGTTGTTTGGTTATAATGCTCAAGAGGAACGCCTAAATACGTAGACGGACTTCTTGTCCACGTAAGGCTCGCAAATTTTTCTGGTTTAACGTCCCATGTTCCGTGCCAGAAACCGATACTTTTCTCCCAGTTTATCGCGCAGCCTGTCTGTTTACAAAAATCTTTGGTGACGCTAATGGCTTCTTCTATGCTTTTGCGGTCAGTGCAAAAAACACCTACGTCATCAGCGTAGGCAAGGATTTTCACGTGATGCGTCTGAAGCCTGAAACCATGTACCTTTTCGTTATTAATAAAACTAAGGCAGAAGGGTTCAAGGTAAAGAGCGAAGAGCAGTGATGACAACGCACATCCTTGTTTTATAGATGACCGGACGTCAATATTCTGGGTGACGTTCTCGTTAACTACAATGCGCACAGTACAATCACTATAAGCCATCTTTAAACCTTCTGATAACACTTTGCCAACATTGGCATGCTGAAACACAGAAAAAAGGACATCGTGTGTGACACGGTCAAAAGCCTTAGCGAGATCGAGTTGTAACATTGCAACTCGTCTTGATATAGCATCACAGCATTCGAGAACACTGCTGGCTACATGCACATTTGTACATATCGAACGCCCTTTTATTCCACATGTATGGTGCGGTCCAACGAGAAGCATCATAACGCTTTGCAGACGTTTAGCCAAAATTTTTGTGTAGATTTTATAGTCAACATTTGTAAGAGTTATTGGGCGATAGGCCCCTACTGATAAAAGTTTCGCAGGATCATCCGTTTTAGGTAATAAAACCATATGAGCAGCGCGAAAGGAAGGCGGTAACAATTTTTCCTCATAAGCGTTTTGAATTACCTTATGCAAAATGGGGCTGATTTCCTCGATGAACATTTTGTAAAAAGCTGCGCCTATTCCATCTGGTCCGGGTATTTTTCCTGGAGCCAATTCTTTAATGGCACTTCTCACTTCATCTATACTTATTGGCTTTTCTAATCGCGTCTTAACTTGTTCATCAAGCCTGGGTATTAAGTTGATAACATCGGTTCTTAGCCCTGTTTTCCCGCCCTTGTTATTCGCAAATAATTCGCTGTAATGCTCAACAAATGCTTGCTCAATTTTACTCCTGTCTGATGTCACTTCGTTGCAATAGAGGATCTGTCGTATTTCATTTTGAGCCGCATATTTTCTTTCATCGGACATCGCTCGCTTGTTGGGCGTTTCACCAAGCCACATCTTCTCAGCTCGCGCCCGTATCACTGCGGCCCTGTACTTTTCCGTTGCAATTAGTTCTAGTTTGTTTTTTACTTCACGAATTTCTTTTATGTACATGTCGGGATTGCTGCTTTCCATGCACATAAGAAAATCGAGTTGGCACTGGAGTTCCTTTTCATTACTCTTTTGCATTGGACAATTAATGCTTCCCCTTTCAATCGCAATCATCTTGACTGCGGTCTTAAAGTTTTCCCACTCAGCTGCCCAACCATGTGATACCGTGGATGCCATTTGTTCAATTCTTCTTGTTACACACTCCATAAATTTTTCGTCATGTAAAAGTTTCACATTGAATTTCCATAAAGCCCAATTAAAACGGCTTTTTCTCAAGTTGGTTCCTTGTGTAGCCATTACAAGGCTATGGTCGCTAAATGACACATGTTTCACTTCATAGTGGTTACAATCTCTGGCAAGGTCGACTCTAACATATATCCTATCCAGCCTAGTGCTTCCGCGCTGATAATGGGTGTAGGTAGGGCGGCTTCCTCTTAACAATAAATATCCAAGATCCTCTAAATAATATTCCTGAAGCAGTGAAACAAGCAACCGTGAACTTTTATCTCCTACAGGGTTGTTTTTGGCTCGATCTTCAGCGCAACACACACAATTAAAGTCGCCAAACATTATTAAACATTTTTCGCATTTCAAAAATTTTTCTAACTCTTCAAACAACACAACGCGCTCATAGTCGGTGTTTGGTGCGTATATACAGATAACACGCCATTCCCTTGCACAATACGAAAAGTCAAGAACAAGCAATCGTCCCGCCTCCGACGCAACAACTTTTTCGCCTTCGATGCCTATGTTATTCCTTATGTAAACTGCACAACCACTGGATGTGCCTACTGCGTGGCTAACACAAACATTAAAATGCCTTCGAAAAGTTTCCACCATGCGATCCGTCTGCTCCTCACTTTCAATCTTTGTTTCTTGCACGGCTAATATGTATAAGTTATTTTCCAGAAAAAGTCGGTTAAGTTGATTTTGTCGTTTCTTGGTCGCCAATCCTCGAACATTTACAGTGGCAACACATAAGGCAAGACCGAGCCTTTCGTCTTTAAGTTGCGAAGAGCTGATGGATCGCGCAGTGTTTACCTCAGGGAGCAAGGGTGCATTAGAGCCTTCACTGAGTTGCGGCCGTGGTTGGTCGGGATGAACTCGCTGTCTGTTGCCTGCCTCGTCAACCGAAGTTCGGTGACTGGACGGGACAGCATCGTCCATGCGTTGTCGCTTTGGCGGTCCCATGTTGCTTACTTAGCAAGGGGTAGCGAGACCCCGCCTTTATTCCGGCGGTTTCTCCAGCGGGCGTCTACCAGAAAGAATGTTCGGTTTCGGCTTCAACGACGTTCATCGCGTCAAAGCCGTTTTCATTGGCGGCCCCCCGTCATCTGCATCATCGAGATGGTCTGGTTCACCAATACTGTCGCTGTGCATACGCTTTGTCGACGCCTCTACAACGCCACCCATCGTTTCACACTGCACTGTCGACGTTTCATTTGGCGGTGTATCCTGAGGTTCACTCGACGGTTTCCTCTGCGGTAAACAATTTTCGGCCATTTTGTTGTGCACGTCTTCACTATTTGGTCCTGTCGCATTTTATTCCAGCTCTTTCCTGTCACTAGTTGTTGACTCACGTTGATGTATCCCTGCCGGGGGCGTTTCCACCGCTTTTTGTTTCACTGTCACCTTCGCTGCTACTTCTTCAGCTTCAGCCTCGTCCATGATGTTGTCTGATACGTCAGCGTCCTTTCTGGGGCCCGTTATGTTCGCGTACGTGGGTACGCACTGGGTTTCGTCATGGCCGAACCGGCGGCACCGTGAACATCGGGGGATTCGGCAGTCGCGGCGGATATGCCCTTTTCCTTGGCACCGCAAGCAGAGTGGCGCCTTGCCTGGAATAACTACGAGGGCAGGCTCACCGGCGACACGTACTTGATAAGGGATGTCTTCAATTGTGACTCCGGCCTTCAGCCTGAGGTTCAGCACGCGCGTTGTAGTATCCTTTTCCGAAATTCCGAGGACACGCCAGCGCTCCTTTGTCGCTTCCATCACCTCGCCGAATGGCTCGGAAGCCATACGAATGTCGTCGTTCGTCACATTAGGAAGGACCCAGTGGATTTTCACTCGGACATCTTGGTTATTCGGGTCGACTACCAGACACTTTCTGCATTTCACAGTAATATTCCCAGTCGTCAACAACTTCTTCATACTTTCATGACTCTTGAACGTAGCAGCCCACACATGATTCATTTGAAATGCTCCTAAGGCATCAACCTCAGGCAGCAATTCCAAACGACCAAGGGCATCCCGGTAGTCTTCAACCCTGTACGGCCTTGCTCGTGGGTCACCGTTCAAAAAAAAGCGTTTTCAAAACAATCCGACCTTTTGGCAGATGAGGCAGCAACACTTGGTAGTCCTGGTTGTCTTCAATGCCGTCCCTGTTTCCGCGGCTAAGCTGGGCCGCTGGATTCCACTTCCGGCCACTGAAGTGAATGGTCGTGTTTTCATGGGCTCTAACGGAGCGGCTCTTGCGGCAATGACTCGCCGCGGAAACAGGTTTTTGCAACGGAAGAACAGGAAAAGGACTACGAGATGATTCTGCCAAGCTTGCCAACAGGAAAATTTGTCGAAAACACCGTGTTTCTGCACGCCGACATTCGGGCCCGCCCCTACCGAGTGGAAGATTTCCGCGATGCGTTGGCGAGTCTGACGTTGCTCCCTGAGGTTGTTGCCTTGGGGGCGTATCGGATGAGCCACGTGTGGGCTGTTACTTTCAAGAACGAGCAGGCTGTCAAAAAAGTGATTGACGTGGGTGAGCTGAAGGTCAAAGACTGCAAGTGCGTCGTCATTGACCCTGCCAACCAAGACGTGCGAATGAAAGTCCATTGGCTTCTTCATAACGTACCTGACGAAGACGTCAGGCGTGCTTTTGCAGCATACGGACAAGTAACGGACATCAGCAGGGAGCGTTGGCGGGTGCATGGCGTGACTGATAAAGGTTCGACAACGCGGCTTCTAACGCTCAGGCTGCAGGCGGGACTCAAGCGGGATGAATTGCCTCATCAAGTAAGTGTAGCCGGCGAGCAGGCGCTAGTCGTTGTGGCTGGGAGACCGCCACTGTGCCTTCGCTGCCGTGGCAAGGGCCATATTCGGCGAGAATGTCGAGTTCCACGGTGCAATATCTGCCGCAAGTTCGGCCATGACGACAAGGAGTGCACGCCGACATATGCGAACGTCACCAGTGTCGATGCCAGCGAAGATCCAGCTTAGCATCTAATGGATGAGGCTGACGCAGAAGACGCAACTAACGCCGCAGGTGACCCACTTGTGGCAGCGCCAGGGTCTTCCGTGGTCAGTAAAGAGGACGCTGAAGGGAAAGTCGTCTCCGCCTCCCAGGTAGCGGCGCAAGAAAAAACTAACGACAAGGCAACCACTTCGGGGGTCGTACACCATACGCCCAACGAAGATGCGGCACCTGGGCTCGAGCCAGAGGAGAGCATAGCAGATGCTGATAACGCCACTAGCACCCAGGCAGGCAAGCGACCACGCGACCAGACTAACGATGGTGAAAAAACCATAGACGGTAAAGTTTGTGGTGAAGAGCCACCTTCAAAATCATCGGGGACTCGGAGGCCCTCTTTCAAGCCGCGGCCGTCCATACTGGACGACCCGCGCTCGGTGGCCAAGCCGCCCTAGTAGTGCTGTGATTCACGTGCGCGGTTATGGTGACATTATGGCAACGGAGAATGGAAAAGCGCGGTTGAAATCCATGGACGGTAGAGATTGGGAGCATGGGACTGGATCCTCTAACGAGAATTGTAAGTGATGGGTCGCTCTTGTTATGTACACTTCACTCGCTCGCGGTTTTCGAGCCATGCGGTTCATCGGCTCCTTTTAAGCAAGTAAAAAATGGCTAACAAACTGCAGAACCCTATACGTGTTGCAACACTTAACGTGAGAGGATTAGCATCAAGAAGGCGGCAATGTCAGCTGAGTCGCCTGCTTCTTGAAAGCGATGTTGATATTGCCGCTATACAAGAGACCAAAGTTGAGACAGAAGAGCAGACGGACCGCATGGTTTCAATTTTCCGCCCTCGTTACAATGTCTGCGTGTCCCACGCCGTGGGTAGGTCCGGCGGATGCCTACTTCTTTTGAGGAAGTCTTTAGGCATGCAAGAAGAAAGTGTACATGTTGATGACACGGGGAGGCTGATCGTCTGCGATTTTTTATTTTGTAACGCAAGCTGGCGAGTGATTTGTGTTTATGCTCCCAATATTGAGAAGGATCGGAAAATATTTTTTGAAAGTGTTGGTGCGTTTCTTTGCTGTGACAAAATAATTATCTTCCTTCGGGATTTTAATTGCGTATGTGCTCCTGAAGATAGGGCGAGACAGCAGCCTTTACGTGATTACAGTGCTATGGTTTTAAACTATACAGTTAATGAACACGAATTAGAAGATATCGGTAACGTCTTGTCTAATTTCACGACGTATACGCATTACCAACGTAGCAGTCACGCCAGGCTCGACAGAGCCTACGTAACAGCCAACCTAGTTCCACTGTGCTGTGACTACGCTGTGAAACACGTCTCATTCAGTGATCACAGCTTGGTCACGTTCACAATAGGTACAAAAGTGAAGGAAAGATTTAACTGGGAATTGTGGAAGTTCAACGATAAACTTCTAGACGATAAACTGTTCGTTGAAGCGGCAGAAAGATATTTAGATGAAGTTCTTGAAAATACGTCTGCTCGCATTATTCATATTTGGGAGCGTTTCAAGGAAACGATAAAAATCATTGCAATAGAAAAAGCAACTGAGAGGCGACATGATGAAAAGAAGAAAGATAAAGAACTGCAAAGACAGTTAGACTTTTTGTTGTGTTAAGAGTGTGTACAGCCTGGTTTCCGCAGCAAAGATATTAAAGATGTGAGAGGAAAGTTAGAGCGCTTAGACGCCGAGAAGTATCGAGGTGCTATAATAAGGGCACGCGCTGAAAGACTCTGGTGCGGCGAAATGCCTACTAAGCGTGCGCTGGCCGACGAGAAAAGATATGCTATGCAAAATGAAATTAAATTGATAAGGTATCAAAACGTTGTGACCAGCGACAAGGCAGAAATTGAACGAGCATTCGTTGAGCATTTCCGCGAGCTGATAGGATGCACTAAACGAGTTGGAAAAGGATTTAAAAATCACTTTTTACCCCTCATGGCTAAAGTAGATGATGACAGAAAAGCAACATTAGAAACACCGATCTCTGTAGCAGAAATAGAACACGCAATAGATGAGATGAGTCTTGGGAAGTCACCTGGACCTGATGGATTAAGCTCGACATTCTACAAAGCTTTCAAAAGTCAAGTTGCAATAATTTTGTACCATGTTTTTTCCGAAGCATACAACGAAAAACATTTGCCTGTATCCTTTTGTCGGTCGCATGTTGTATTAATTCCAAAGACGAACGACGCAACGAAACAGTTGTCAGTTGAATCATACAGACCAATTACCTTAGCAAACGTCGATTATAAAATGTTCATGAAGATATTGGCAAAGCGACTGCAAAGTGTTATGAAAGATTTGGTTGGACCACATCAAACTTGTGGCATAAGAGGTCGAACTATAACTACAAACATTCATGTTGCTAGAAGTGTCCTAGAGTGTCGCGACGTTTTTGACAGGAAAGTAGCAATGCTGCAAATAGATTTAGAAAAAGCATTTGATCGTGTCACACATGACGTTCTTTTTAGTATTCTTGAATATGTGAACGTTGGCTGTGTTATTTTTGAAGGCATCAAAATTGCTTATACGGGTTCTTCTACCAGGGTAGTCATCAACAAAAACCTCACTGAAAGCATTAATGTAAGTTCTGGCATCAAACAAGGATGCCCGGCAAGTAGCCTATTATTTTCCATTTATTTAGAGAGTCTTTGCCGGAAGATACTCAGCAATAAAAATGTGCATGGTTTTCGATTGATGCATGCGGAAGTTAAAGTGCTTGCTTACGCCGATGATATTGCTCTGTTTTGCGAAGACAAGCGAAGCGTTCCGGAAGCACTTCATGACGTAACTTCCTTTTGTGAGTGCACCGGTAGTAGTGTTATCTGGAGCAAAAGTTTAGGATTTTGGCACGGAAGTTGGGAAACCACACCATCTGTGTATGAAAAGGTGTAGTGGACGGTAATCCCTGGCCAGTACCTCGGCGTGCCACTCCACCATTACCGAGAAAATGAGGAATACTGGAAGGGTGAAACGGAAAAACTACGTGCTAAAACCACAAAATGGGGTGGGCACAAATTTTCTATATTTACAAGTGCAACAGTCTGTAACCTTTTCCTTGTTGCGAAAGTGTGGTATGTGCTTCAAGCTTTGTCAATGTCACGTCTTTCTGTTCAAAAGCTGCACCGAGTGCTTGCTGTTTTTGTTTGGGGCTCGGGATGGGAAAGAACGAGTCGCACGAACTTGTTTCGTTCAGTGCGAAGTGGAGGCCTCGGGCTGGCGCATTTGTTCTTGCGACAGATCGTGGCAAGATTCATATATCTACAAGATCAGAGCGATTCTTTTCTTCGAGAAATGTTGCAAATACGGCTACAAATTCACATGCCCGGTTTTATCGTTTCATCGTACGCAGGGGGACAAGTTAGACTTTGGGGCTACATGCGTAAAGTTGTTGCAGCATTTAATATATTGATAGTACTCTTTTCATTGGACTATCTACATGATGTCACAAGAAAACGGTTGTACAAAGATCTTGTCGACACAATGTTGCCTGTACCACTGTACCGCTCTGTGTATGGCCTCGGACCAGGAAATGATGTCTTAAAGAGAGTGAAACGCATGCCGGTACGACCATCTGTAAAAACGTTCTTCTTCAAACTGCATAGTGGCACACTCTCTACGAAACCTTGGTTACACGAAAAGGGTATATATGTCGCAGGGTCAGTAAATTGCTACATCTGCAGAAAACCAGAGACAATTGAGCACATGTTCCTGGACTGCAGTGATGCAGTTTTTCTCTGGGACATCCTTCAAAGGACCTTGCAGAAAGACCTGCCAGTTACACCCTATGGCATCCGCTTTTTGCCAGTCGTAAACGTAGGGGGTGTGCCCTATGATATGTTCATGGCATTGGTTCTCCATAGTGTGTACAGGACGCGGATGGACGTGATGAACGAGGATGTAAATACGAGACCGGTGCGGGAATACTTCATTGAAAGCATTCAATATCTCAGAGACCTGTATCAAGTGCAAACCGAGAAACCTGATTGGTATTGCTTCCTAGACAAACTTGTTGCTATAAAATGTTTTTAGCCCCATTGTGCTGGCAGACAGTCTGTCAGCATTTTTAGCATCTGTGTAGCGATTGTTCTTGCTTTTGTATTTGTCCAAACCAGGCAATAAAGAAAAAAAAACTAAGCTGGGCCGCTAGCACCGCCCCGCCCCGTTGGAGCACATGAAAAACACGTCCATACGCTTTCGCGGCGGAATCCACTGAGCTAGCCGGGCTCGCGCTCCCTCCAATCGTACATACATTATTCTGATCACGCTAGCTGCGCGACGGTAATTTTTTTTCTTTTCGCGGAACAAAATATACAAAAGAATCGTTTCATACAATTTAACCCTTATGACTGGAGGACGATTACGAGGTTGCAAAACAATCCGCCCAACGTGGGGCTCGAACCCACGACCCTGAGATTAAGAGTCTCATGCTCTACCGACTGAGCTAGCCGGGCTCGCGCTCCCTCCGATCGTACATACATTTTTATGATCACGCTAGCTGCGCGACGGTAATTTTTTTTCTTTTCGCGGAACAAAAATACAAAAGAATCGTTTCATACAATTTAACCCTTATGACTGGAGGACGATTACGAGGTTGCAAAACAATCCGCCCAACGTGGGGCTCGAACCCACGACCCTGAGATTAAGAGTCTCATGCTCTACCGACTGAGCTAGCCGGGCTCGCGCTTTCTCCGCTCGTACATACATTTTTATGATTACGCTAGCTGCGCGACGGTAAAATTTTTTTTTCTTTTCGCGGAACAAAATATACAAAAGAACCGTTTCATACAATTTAACCCTTATGACTGGAGGACGATTACGAGGTTGCAAAACAATCCGCCCAACGTGGGGCTCGAACCCACGACCCTGAGATTAAGAGTCTCATGCTCTACCGACTGAGCTAGCCGGGCTCTGCCTTCGTTCGCTCCTACACAGATTTACATGACCACGTTAGCGGCGCAACAGTAAAACATTTTTTTTCGCGGATCTAAAATACAAAAGAATTGCTTCAACAATGCCACCCTTATCAGTGCAAAACAATTATGAAGTAGCAAAAGCATCCGCCCAACGTGGGGCTCGAACCCACGACCCTGAGATTAAGAGTCTCATGCTCTACCGACTGAGCTAGCCGGGCTTTTTTTTTTTCTTTATTGCCTGCTTTGACACTAATACAAATGCATACATACAGTGCACCGACATCACGTCAGGCGGGATGGTCATATTAAAATTTCTTGAGGCACACCAGCTCATCAAGAATGCTAACCCAGTCTGCGGGTTCACTCTGTGCACGATACACTTCTCGTATAAAAGAAACACTTTCAATGAAGTTCTCTCGCGTAGAGCGTACATTGGCGTCAGCATGACGAACAGCCATTCTCGTCTTCCACAAACTGTGGAGGCCCAGGACCATGAACATATCAAAAGGTATTCCTTGATCACTTTCAACTGGCAGGAATCGAATTCCATACGGGGTTATGGATGTTCTTTTTTGAGAGTGCGCTGCAAGACATCCCAATGAAATACTGCGTCCTGACAATCAATGAAGGCATGTTCACTTGTTTCGGGCTTTCTACACAGCAAGCAGTTCGTTGTCCACGGTACGAATATTCCTTTCTGTTCAAGCCATACTTTTAAGGGGAGGGTGTTTGTGTGTAGCTGGAAAAAAAATGTTTTCGCAGCAGGTCTTACAGACATCCTTTTGACTCGTTTCAGCACATCTTTTCCTGGGCCTCCACAGTGAACAATCCTATACAGTGGGGTAGGTAGCATGCTGTCAACCAAATCGACGTACAGTTTTTTTTTCTCACTGAGCACAAGTACTCCAGCGAAAACCGTGCACAGAGTATTGGAAAAGACGCAACTACTTCACGATAATAACCAGTCGCTCTTCTACTGATAACACTGGATGTAGTTAAAACAAATTCCGGCAGTTCTGTTGCCATTCTCGCCTGAATGACAGTGCGGAGAAAAGCATTTCGTTCATCGCGCAGGAAAAAGAACCGCGACACAATCTGTCTGATGAACAAGTGTGAGAGCCCAAGGCCTCCACTGCGAACACTGCGAAAAAGGTTTGTACGGCTGGTTCGCTCCCAAGTGGAATTCCATATAAAGGTAGCAAACACCCGGTGCACTTTTTGAACATTGACGCGAGACATGAACATTACTTGCAGTATATACCAGACTTTGGCAATCAAAAAAACATTGCAAGCTGAGGCACGCGCAAACACTGATAATCCCCGGCCTTGCCATCCCTTTATCTTTTCTTTCATCGATTATGTTTGTCCGCTCCATAACTGCGTCGAGTCTTGATAGTGCTCAAGGGACACACCTAGATAAGGTGCAGGCACTGTAGTCCATTGCATTCCGGCGAAATTAGTGGGCATCGCGTCCCAATTTCCATGCCATATGCCAACACTTTTTTCGAAATTTATCTGGGCACCCGTGTACTTGCAGAAAGATCTTGCCAGGCGGACAGCCTCGATCACGCTTTCCTTGTCTTCACAAAAGACGGCGACGTCATCTGCATAGGCTAGCATTTTAACTTCAGCGGCGTGCAGCCTAAAACCACGTATGTTTATATCATGGATGACTGCCACACAAAAAGGTTCGAGGTATACGGCAAAAAGCAGTGGAGACAAAGGACGGCCTTGTCGTACAGACGAGCGGACTGGCACCTTCGAACTAAGGCATTTATTAATTACAATCTGCGTTGAACACTCTTCATAAGCCATTTTAACGCCCTCTAAAATGATGTTCCCAACATTACAGTACTGCAATATAGAGAAAAGCACCTCATGTGACACCCGGTCGAAGGCCTTCGCAAGGTCGAGCTGCAACATCGCCACCCGACCCCCAATGTCATCACAACATTCTAGCACCTTCCTTGCAATGTGAGTGTTGATGAAAATTGTACGGCCTTTAATGCCACACGTCTGGTGTGGCCCCACAAGCTCCTTAATCACGCTTTGGAATCGTCCAGCTAGTACTTTCATAAAGATTTTGTAATCTGTGTTGGTCAGACTTATCGGTCTACTAAAAGAAGCTTTTCCCGGTCATCGGTTTTTGGAATCAACACTACGTGTGACATGCGGAATGAGGGCGGCACTTTTTTAACTTCATATGCTTCTGAGAGTAGTCTGTGCAAAATACAGGAAAACTCGCGACTGAATGATTTGTAAAACTTGGCGCCTAGGCCGTCTGGCCCTGGCGACTTTCCTGACGGCAACTCATCTATCGCCCTTTCAATCTCGGGTACACTTATTGGCATTTCAAGGCTTTCTCTAACGCCGTCTTCCAACCTTGGCATTTCGCTCATGAATTCGCTGTCAAAGCCTAGTCCAGAGCGTGCCCCATTGCCCAACAATTCCTGATAATGCTCAACGAAGGCTCTCTCGATTAAAACAGCTTCTGACGTCACCTCGTTTTGAAAACGTATCTGTTTAATCTCATTTCTTGACGCATGCCGCTTTTCGTCGCTCATTGCCAGTTTGTTTGGCATCTCACCCATCCATAACCGTTCGCTCCGAGCACGTATAACTGCAGCATTGTATCGCTCTGCGTCAATAACTTCCAGCTCATGTCTTACTTTACATTTTCCGCAACCTGATCATGAACCGTATTTTGTACGCTCAAAAGAAATCCTACCTGTCTTTGCAGCTCTCTTTGTTTCTGCAGTTCTTCATGCTGGCGGCTGCTTCCTCTTTCGATCGCAATGAACTTAACTTGGACCTTAAATTCTTCCCATGCAGCCATAAAATTGTCATGCTTGTTTGTCATCAAGTCTAATATCTTTTCCTTTACTCTGCGCACAAATGGCTCATCATCAAGCAGCTTTTCGTTGAATTTCCACGTGTTCCAGTTGAATCGTGTTCTTTTAACTTTTGCCCCCATCACGAAGCTCACTAAGCTATGATCCGTGAACGATAGCGGTGTGACATTATAGCTGTTACAAAGGGGGATCAAATCTAGTGAAACATACACTCTGTCCAGCCTTGCTCGGCTGTTTCCTTGATGGTGTGTGTACTGCGGAATCGTACCGTCAGTGAAAATTTGAACGACATCTTCTAGGTTGTGGTCGTCAATTAGGGAGCTCAAATAGAGAGCGCTTTTCTCACGAACACGTTCCCCTCTGTTTCGATCTTGCGCAGTACACACACAATTAAAATCACCAAGAAATATGATGTAGCGGTCACACTTTAGGTACTGCTCTATATACTCAAAATACAACGCTCGGTCACTCACAATGTTCGCCGCATAAACGCATATGAGCCGCCACGACGCTCCAGAAAAAGAAAAATCGACAATGAGCATGCCGCCAGTTTGACATACAGTTACACGTTCTTCAATAATGCCAGCACTCTTCCGTATAAGCAGAGCGCACCCGCCTGATGTACGTACCATTAGCATGACATACGCACACATTGTAATGCGCCGTGAAAGGCGTCACCATGCGATCGGTCTGCTCTTGAGTTTCGACCTTAGTTTATTGTAAAGCGACAACATAGAGTTCCTTCTCCATACACAAGCGACTCAGTTGATACTGCCTCCATCGCGCTCCGAGGCCACGAACATTTAAAGTGGCCACTCTCAATGCTGTCTCTAATTTCACCGCCATTAGTCTGTATAAGCAGGCTGATCGCCAAGGTGCCGCTAGAGAACAAACCATTCCAACACTTTGTAAAAAACTTTCCAAAAACAAATGCTCAACGAAAAGCCGCTCTAACCACACGCGTACCTTTACGGTGTACGCGTAGGCTAATTCTGAAGTGGCACCCATCTCTTGACGTCGCTAGTCCGGGCGCCCCAGTAGGCGCCGGGTCCTAGGTAGGCGGTTCTGCCGCCGTCCGTCTGTCCGGCGGGATGTTCGGTTTCGGGCGAATGGACGCCCGACGACTCGCCTGGGTTTTCTGCGGCGGTTCGTCTTTGGTCTCGTTGTCAAATCCCTCCTCTTGGCCGCTCGTTACGTCCCTTGCTCTCTTCGTAGCCGCACTGCTTGCACTCGTGTCTGCGACGTCCATCATTGCAGTTGCTGGCCCGTGCTCTGCTGTACTCGCCCCGGCAGTGGCGAGTTCTATGGCCGTTTCTTCTTTGCCTTTTCCGTCACTTGTCTGCACTGCATGCAGCTTTCTGTTCAGTAGTTACTACAGTTACCACCTTCGAGGCTAGGGAAGCCTGCTCAGTGGGCGTTGCAAATGTGTCGGCCGACAGAACTTGCGCACGGAAAGATTCATCCACGTCTGCTTCATCCTATTAACAGGTCAGCCACGTCCTCCCGAAGCGCCGGTCCCGTTACGGACGCGTAGGTCTTAATACACTCCGTCTCATCATGGCCGTAGCGCCGGCAAACGGCACATCTCGGGACGCGACAGTCACGTCGAACATGACCGGTGTTTTGGCATTTCAGGCAAAGTGGTGCTCTGCCTGGTACAACAACTAAGGCCTGCTCACCAGCGACACGAAGTTGATGAGGTAGGTCTTCCACGGTCATACCCGTCTTCAAAACCAACGACACCGCACGCGTTGAGGATGCTTTATCTTGCGCTCCGTGGACACGCCATTTCTCCCGGAAGACGTCCGTGACCTTACCGTACGGTGAAAGGGCGGTGCGTATGTCCTCGTCCGTCACGTTGTGTAACATCCAATGCAGCTTCAGCCGCACGGCCTGGTTTGCTGGATCAACCACGATGCACCGATGTTCATTCACTTTTACTTCCTTGGCGCTTGCAAGCCTTTTGACACCTGCATCGCTCTTGAAAGTCACTGCCCAAACGTGGCTCATTTGATACGCCCCTAGGGCGATAACATCCGGCAGTAGGCCTAAGCTAGCCAGTGCGTCGCGGAAGTGCTCCACCCGATACGGCCTGGCACGCACATCAGCATGTAAAAACAATGTATTTAAAACAATCCGACCTGTAGGCAGTTGAGGCAGCAAAACTTGATACTCCGGGTCTTCTGAGCCAAAATTCCTGATACCACGGCCCTGCTGGGCCGCTGAAGCGGCTCCTATGGAGCTCATGCTCGACACGTCCGCTCGCTAGCGCGACAGAAAGCCGAGTCTCACTGAGCTAGCCGGGCTCGCGCTCCCTCTGATCGTACACACATTATTCTGATCACGCTAGCTGCGCGACGGTAATTTTTTTTCTTTTCGCGAAACAAAATATACAAAAGAATCGTGTCATACAATTTAACCTTATGACTGGAGGACGATTACGAGGTTGCAAAACAATCCGCCCAACGTGGGGCTCGAACCCACGACCCTGAGATTAAGAGTCTCATGCTCTACCGACTGAGCTAGCCGGGCTCGCGCTTTCTCCGCTCGTACATACATTTTTATGATTACGCTAGCTGCGCGACGGTAAAATTTTTTTCTTTTCGCGGAACAAAATATACAAAAGAACCGTTTCATACAATTTAACCCTTATGACTGGAGGACGATTACGAGGTTGCAAAACAATCCGCCCAACGTGGGGCTCGAACCCACGACCCTGAGATTAAGAGTCTCATGCTCTACCGACTGAGCTAGCCGGGCTCGCGCTCCCTGCGATCGTACATACATTTTTATGATTACGCTAGCTGCGCGACGGTAAATTTTTTTTTCTTTTCGCGGAACAAAATATACAAAAGAACCGTTTCATACAATTTAACCCTTATGACTGGAGGACGATTACGAGGTTGCAAAACAATCCGCCCAACGTGGGTCTTGAACCCACGACCCTGAGATTAGGAGTCTCACGCTCTACCGACTGAACTATCCGGGCTTTTTATTTTTTTTCTTTATTGCCGTCTTCGACGTACAAACTCATAGGTTACAAAGGATAAAACGTGCCAGCCACACTTTGGCTAGCACAGCACTAAAATCTTTTCAGTGACACCAGTTCATCCAGTACAGACATCCATTGTGGTGGATCAGGCAGTACTTTGTACGCGTCTCTCACATAAACAACACTCTCAATGAAGTGTTCTCGCACCGGTTTCACAACGATGTCTGCATGTTCAAATTGCATGCGAGTTTTCCACATCGCGTGGAGGCCCAGGACCATAATGAGGTCATACGGTACTTCCTCTGAGGTATCTATTGGCAAGAAGCGTATTCCATACGGGTCCAGAGGTAACTGCTTCTTCAGCGTTCTCTGCAGAACGTCCCAGTGAAAGATCGGGTTCCAGCAATCTAGGAAAACATGTTCTATTGTTTCTGGTTTTTTACATAAAAAGCAGTCGGTTGTCCAGGGGATGAAAATACCCTTGCTATGAAGCCAGGTCTTAACGGGAAGTGTATTTGTATGTAATTTGAAAAAGAAAGACTTAGTTGATGGCCGTACTGGCATTTTCTTGACTCTTTTTAGAACGTCCTGTCCGGGGCCTCCACGGTGTGGTGAACGGTACAAAGGTACAGGTAGCATCGTGTCCACGAGATCTCTGTACAATTTTTTTTTGTAACGGTGGACAGATACTGTAGCGAAAAACGCACATTCAACATCCTATACGCCAGCACCACTACACGCAGGTACCCAGTCACGGTTCCCGGCATGTTCTGAGCCGACGAAACAACAAATCCCGGAAGAAGTCTACCCAGCCGTACTTGAATTAGTGTTCGAAGAAAGAGATCATTTTGATCCCGCAAAAACACAAAGCGTGACACAATTTGTCGCAACAACAAGGGAACCAGACCAAGGCCACCTTTCTTGACCGGGAAAAACATATTTGTTCGGCTCGTCCTCTCCCAGGTCCAAATGAAAGTGGTGAAAATTCGGTGAATTTTTTGTACGCTTACCCGCGCAGCACACAACACATTCATAACATACCATATCTTGGAAACTAAAAAAAGGTTGCAAACAGTGGCTCTAGAAAACATTGACAATTGCTTGTCCTCTCCAACCGTCAGCCTTTTCCTTTGCTGTCGAAACTTGGTCGAGCCAGTACGGTTCGGGCTCACGGTAACTTCCGAGAGGCACCCCCAGGTACTGTGTAGGTAACCTTGACCAATTAAATCGAGAAAATGTCTCCGGCTTGTCTTCCCAACTGCCATGCCAGAAGCCATAACATTTATCCCAGTTTATCTGGGCTCCAGTTGAATTGCAAAACTTTTCGACTACAGCAGTTGCCTCTATAATGCTCGCTTTATCTGTGCAGAAAATCGCGATGTCGTCGGCATACGCCAATATTTTAACATGTGCTGCCTGTAGTCGATAGCCTGCTATGCGTTCGTTGTTTTTAATGGCCAAACAGAGTGGCTCGAGGTAAGCAGCAAACAGAAGGGGCGAAAGCGGGCATCCTTGACGCACCGACGAGAGCACACGAAAGCTATCGGTGAGCTCCCCATTAACAATAATTCGCGTTGAGCAGTTCTTATTGTACGCCATCGTGACACCTTCCGTTATCACACTGCCAACATTCGTATGTTCGAGTATGTATAGTAGAGCCTTGTGCGAGACGAGGTCGAAGGCTTTTGCCAAATCGATCTGCATCATCGCGACGTAATCGCCAATCGCATCGCAACACTCTAGCACACTTCGAGCCACGTGTACATTTGTTGTAATACTGCGGCCTTTAATGCCACAAGTCTGGTGCGGCCCTACCAACGTTTTGATGACACTTTGCAGTCGTTTTGCTAAAACTTTCGTGAATATTTTATAGTCAACGTTGGCTAGAGTTATCGGGCGATATGAGCCAGGCAACAGGCGTTTCTTTTCATCATCACTCTTCGGGATTAGTACGACATGCGATGTTCTGAAAGACAAGGGCAAGCTTTTTCGGTCGTACGCTTCGCTAATAACTAGTTGGAGGAGATGAGCCAGCGTAGACTTAAAAGTTTTATAGAAAGCGGCCCCTAAGCCATCAGGCCCAGGTGCTTTACCGGGGGCCAACTCGTCTATTGCGCACTCTATCTCGCCTAGGGTAATGGGATGTTCAAGCCGTGTCTTAACTTCTTCATCTAGCCTTGGCATCAATGAAAGGAATTCCATCTGGTAGCCATCTTTAGGTTCACTTGGATGACTCAAGAAGGCTTTGAAGTGATCGGCGATCCCTTGCTTGATGTCGTTTTGGTCGGACGTGATGTCATTGCCTTTAGCTACCTGGCGGATTTCCTTCCGACACGCGTACCTTTTCTCGTCTGAGAGGGCTCGTTTTGTTGGCGCTTCTCCCGCCCACAGCTTCTCAGACCTTGATCGCACAACGGCCGCTTTGTACTTCTCGGAGTCTATCCTTTCGAGTTCAGTTTTTACTTCCTTTATTT
>NC_051155.1:68080408-68140407 GCF_013339745.2 Dermacentor silvarum | reverse complement strand
TAACTCTTCAACAACACAACGCGCTCATAATCGGTGTTTGGTGCGTATATACAGATAGCACGCCATTCCCTTGCACAATACGAAAAGTCAAGAACAAGCAATCGTCCCGCCCTCCGACGCAACAACTTTTTCGCCTTCGATGAATTGTTATTCCTTTTTTACTTATGAAAAGGCACAACCACTGGATGTGCCTACTGCGTGGCTAACACAAACATTAAAATGCCTTCGAAAAGTTTCACCATGTGATCCGTCCTGCTCCTCACTTTCAATCTTTGTTTCTTGCACGGCTACTATGTATAAGTTATTTCCAGAAAAAGTCGGTTAAGTTGATTTTGTCGTTCTTGGTCGCCAATCCTCGTACATGTACAGTGGCAACACATAAGGCAAGACCGAGGCTTTCGTCTTTAAGGTTGCGAAGAGCTGATGGATCGCGCAGTGTTTACCTCAGGAGCAAGGGTGCATTATAAGCCTTCACTAAATTTGGCCGTGGTTGTTGCGTGGGGATGAATCGCTGTCTGTTGCCGTGTCTCGTCAACCGAAGTTCGGTGACTGCACGGGACAGCATCGTCCATGCGTTGTCGCTTTAGCGGTCCCATGTTGCTTACTTAGCAAGGGGTATAGCGAGACCCCGCTTTATTCCGCTGGTTTTCCGCATCTTTTTTTTTCGCTTCTACCAGCAAAGAATGTTCCGTTTCGGCTTCAACGAGTTCGTCGCGTCAAAGCCGTTTTCATTGCCGGCCCCCCGTCATCTGCATCATCGAGATGGTCTGGTTCACCAATACTGTCGCTGTGCATACGCTTTGTCGACGCCTCTACAACGCCACCCATCGTTTCACACTGCACTGTCGACGTTTCATTTGGCGGTGTATCCTGAGGTTCACTCGACGTGCTTGCTCTGCGCGGTAAACAATTTCGGCCATTTTGTTGTGCGGTCTTCACAATTTGGTCCTGTCGCCATTTATTCCAGCTCTTTCCTTTCACTAGTTGTTGACTCACGTTGATGTATCCCTGACCGGGGGCGCTTTCCAACCGCTTTTTGTTTCATTGTCCCTTTCGCTGCTAATTTTTCAGCTTCAGCCTCGTCCATGATGTTGTCTGATAGTCAGCGTCCCTTCTGCGGGCCTGTTTGTTCGCGTACATGTGGGTACGCACTGGGTTTCGTCATGGCCGAACCGGCGGCACCCGTGACTAGGCGCGGATTCGGCAGTCGCGGCGATATGCCCTTTTCCTTGGCAGCGCAGGCAGAGTGGCGCCTTGCCTGGAATAACTACGAGGGCAGGCTCACCGGCGACACGTACTTGATGGGATGTCTTCAATTGTGACTCCGACCTTCAGCCTGAGGTTCAGCACGCGCGTTGTAGTAGCCTTTTTGTTCGAATTCCCGAGGACACGCCAGCGCTCCTTTTCTTCGCTTCCATCACCTCGCCGAATGGCTCGGAAGCCATACGAATGTCGTCGTTCGTCACATTAAGAAGGACCCAGTGGATTTTCACTGTCGGACATCTTGGTTATTCGGGTCGACTACCAGACACTTTCTGCCTTTCACAGTAATATTCCCAGTCGTCAACACACTTCTTCATACTTTCATGACTCTTGAACGTAGCAGCCCACACATGATTCATTTGAAATGCTCCTAAGGCATCAACCTCAGGCAGCATTCCAAACGACCAAGGCATCATAATTTTCCGGTAGTCTCTGCAACCCTGTACGGCCTTGCTCGTGGGTCACCGTTCAAAAAAAGCGTTTTCAAAACAATCCGACCTTTTGGCAGATGAGGCCAGCAACACTTGGTAGTCCTGGTTGTCTTCAATGTCGTCCCTGTTTCCGCGGCTAAGCTGGGCCGCTAGCACCGCCCCGCCCCGTTGGAGCACATGAAAAACACGTCCGTACGCTTTCGCGGCCGGAAGTGGAATCCACTGAGCTAGCCGGGCTCGCGCTCCCTCCGATCGTACATACATTATTCTGATCACGCTAGCTGCGCGACGGTAATTTTTTTTTCTTTTCGCGGAACAAAATATACAAAAGAATCGTTTTCATGCAATTTAACCCTTATGACTGGAGGACGATTACGAGGTTGCAAACAATCCGCCCAACGTGGGGCTCGAACCCACGACCCTGAGATTAAGAGTCTCATGCTCTACCCGACTGAGGCTAGCCGGGCTCGCGCTCCCTCCGATCGTACATACATTTTTATGATTACGCTAGCTGCGCGACGGTAATTTTTTTCTTTTCGCGGAACTAAATATACAAAGAATCGTTTCATACAGTTTAACCCTTATGACTGGAGGACGATTACGAAGTTGCAAAACTATCCGCCCAACGTGGGGCTCGAACCCACGACCCTGAGATTAAGAGTCTCATGCTCTACCGACTGGGCTAGCCGGTGCTTGCGCTCCCTCCGATGTAGCACTACCTTTTTATGATCACGCTAGCTGCGGGACGGTAAAAATTTTTTTTTTCTTTTCGAGGAACTAAAACACAAAAATCGTTTCATACAATTTAACCCTTATGACTGGAGGACGATTACGAGGTTGCAAAACAATCCGCCCAACGTGGGGCTCGAACCCACGACCCTGAGATTAAGAGTCTCATGCTCTACCGACTGAGCTAGCCGGGCTTTTTTTTTTCTTTATTGTCAGTTACAAGAAATACAGGACTGAAATACATAAAAATAGTCAAATGCTAAAAGGATTCTCCTGTCTTGGAGAAAGTATTCTAAATAAATTTCATATTCAAAAGAAATTTTTACACAAGGCAACCAGTGTAGCGCAGGTATTCGTGCTTTCTGTTCTTCTACATATCTGTGAATACTTTCTTTGAAGTATTGGCGAGCTGCTCTGGCGTCAACGTCTGCATTTCGGACGGCCATGCGACATTTCCAGACACTGTGCAATACAATGAGATAATTAAATCATAAGGCACTCCATCTTTGTTATCGATAGCCAGAAACGGATTCCTTGAGGGTGCAGCGGAAAGTCTTTCTTTAGGGTCCTCTGTAGAATGTCCCACAGGAATACCGCGTCCCAACACTCTACAAACACATGGTCAAAAGTTTCGTCTCGCTTACATATTTGGCAGTGTACTCCCCAGGGCACAAAAAGTCCCCTTTCTGCCATCCATGTCTTGACGGTCAGTGTCCCGGTGTGTAAACGAAAGAAAAATGTTTTAACGCCTGGAGGTACCATCATTTTCTTGACACGCTTAAGCACATCCTTTCCTCTTGAGGTACTGTACAAAGATCTATATAGCGGCACAGGTAACACCACATCACACAGGTCTCTGTATAACTTTTTCCGACCCACATCACTTAAGTAGTTTGTAGAAAACCGCACACACGAAAAACGGGTGGACATAACAACCTCTTTTAAATAACTCCGAATGCAACCGTGGATGTGATCCGTTGAGACAAGATCTGGTAGGGCATTACCCAACCGAACCTGGCACAATGTTCGAAGGAAGGGATCTTTTACGTCTCTGAAGAACATAAACTGATTAACTATTTGACGTAGATACAAATGGCCTAACGCCAACCCGCCATCACGGACTCGCCTAAACAAATTGGTTCTCCTTGTTCGCTCCCATGAGGAGCCCCAAACGAACACTGCCAATATTCTGTGAAGTTTCTGGACATTCATTCTTGAACAGTGTATCACTTGCATTACATACCACAACTTACTTATAAAAATAAGTTGCATACTGTCGCTCTTGCAAAGACTGACATATTCCAGCCATTCCAGTTATTAGTTTTCTCGCGTAAGTTGCCAATTTCGTTGCGCCATTAAGGTTCGCTGTCCTGATAATTTTCTAAGGGCACTCCCAAATATTTAACAGGAGTGGTCACGAATCTTAAATTCGCGAAAGTGTCTGGCTTAGACGGCCAATAGCCGTGCCAAAACCCCATAGACTTTCCCCAGTTCACGCAGCTTCCACTTGAAAGACAAAAACTTTCCACAGTTTTAACAACATGCCGAGTACTGTCATAATCCGTACAAAAAGCGGCAATGTCGTCGGCATAGGCCAGCAACCTCACTTCTACCTGTTGCAGTTTGAACCCACGTATATGCTCGCTTGCAATAACATGTAGACAAAGGATTCGATGTACAAACAAAACAGCAATGCTGATATTGGGCAGCTCTGGCGCAGACATCGTAGCACTGGTATGCGCTCACCAACCACTTTATTCACTATTAACTGCGTCGTGCACGAGCTGTACGCCATCGCGACGCCTCCTCTAATAACGTGGCCTACATTCACATGGTCTAGTACACACAAGAGAGCGTCATGGGAACGCTATCAAACGCCTTCTCGAAGTCTATCTGTAGCATGGCTACTCCAGCACCCGTAACATCACAACATTCCAGAATAGAACGTGCGACATGAGTGTTCGTAGTGATGGAGCGCCCTTTAATGCCGCATGTCTGATGCTTGCCTACAATTTCCTAGATAACAGTTTGTAATCTCTTAGTTAATACTTTCATGAAGATTATATAATCACTGTTTGTCAAGCTTATGGGTCGATAGGCAGTTACATTTCGTAATTCTGCTGTATCATCAGATTTAGGTATAAGAATCGTATGCGGAGTAACAAAACATGGAGGTAGCGACTTAAGCTCGTAAGCTTCGTTATAAATACGCGTTAAAATTGCAGAGATTGTTCCCTTAAGTGTTTTATAAAACGCTGCACCAAGGCCGTCTGGGCCCGGCGATTTCCCTAAGTTCATGTTTTCTATCGCAAAATCCCCCTCTTCATTTGTGATGGGCTGCTCTAAAGCTTCTCTTGTCACATCGTCCAACCGTGTCATCAAGGAAACAAACTCACGTTTGAAGCGGTCGATATCAACTACGCTGCGAGCAAACAACGCACGATAGTACTCTGAAAACGTTCTAACAATTTCCTCAGTATCCTTAGTGATCACACCTGCACGTTCAATTTCTACTATTTGCTGCCTTCGCGCATGCCACTTTTCCACCCCCAACGTTCTTTTCGTCGGCGATTCGCCGCTTATCAGCCTTTCAGCTCTTGCGCGTATTAAGGCACCACGGTGTCGTTCGGTATCGATAAGCTCCAGCTTGCGCTTCACCGCTCGTATATCGTCCATAAATTCACCCGGTCTGAGCGATTCTTGATTAAGTAGCAGTTGAAGGTTCGTGCGTAGTGTTTTTTTCTTGAAATCTTGCTTCTCTAGCTACTGCACTTGAACGTTCCAGTGCATTTATTTTAACCTGATTCTTTAATAATTTCCATCTTTCTCCCCAAGGTATTTTCTTGTTTTCCTTTAGTTTTTTAAATAAATCAGTTACTTGCTTCACAAAAACATCGTCATTCAGCAGCTTACAATTCAGTTTCCATAACTGCCAATTAAAATTATTCCTTGAGTCTTCTCGACTTGCTATAGTAAAATAAACTAAGCAGTGATCACTAAAGGAGACTGGCGTAACATGATACTGTTGACACAAAGGTATAATATCCAAAGACGCATATATTCTATCCAATCGGGCATGACTTGATTCTTGAAAATGAGTAAATTGCACAGTTCGCGTACCTTCCAAACATTGCCCTACATCTTCCATACCAACGTCATTGACAATTTCTCTAAGAATAACGGTACTTATGTCATCAAAATCTCGTCTGCTAGTTTTATCTGCCGCAGAAAGCATACAGTTGAAATCACCGGCAATAATGACAAGTTTCTGGCAGTCACAGTATTGACTAACACGCTCGAAAAAGGTGCGCCTCTCTTTCGCATTGTTAGGTGCATACACACAAATCATACGCCACTCCTTAGCGGCAAAAAGAAAATCGCAGATGATGAGCCTCCCTGAGTCACAACTTAATGTCTCTTGTATTGATAAGCCCAAGCTCTGGCGGAAAAGAAGGCAACAACCTGCTGACGTCCCTAAAGCATGGCTAACCACAGCGTCATAAGACAACGTAAAACGTCGAACCATGTTGCCAGTCTCTACTTCACCATCAACTTTAGTTTCCTTTATCGCCACAATGTCGAGGTCAAACTCGGTCACCAATCCGTACAGCTGACTCTGTTTTCGTTTAGACGCAAGCCCTCGGGCGTTAATCGTCGTGATACGTTGCGATTTAGGAATAGAAGCCATAGTGATTATGAAGAAAGGCTGGGAATCGTGGTGGTTCTCTCAGCAAAAAGCCGCATGCCAGGGCGTCGTGCCATGGCAGATCTTACGCTACGTTGGCGCTATAGGCGGCGTGGCCGCCACACTTTTACCGGTGGCCACGTTCGGTCGAGGTCTCAGTGTGGGCCGCCGAACGATAGCCGCCTTGGTTGGTGGTTGTCCTTCGCCGTCGGTGTTCGCCGTTGTCTCTTTGGTATCCTCGTGAGCCCGCTTTGCTCCCACACCAGCGCTTGGTGCTTCCGAGACGTCCATACATGCGGACTTGTCCGCCTCGGCGTCTTCGGTAGCGTCCTCGGTGTTCTTGTTAGGCTCAGCTTTCACATCCGCACCTTGGGAGAGGGGTGGGAACTCGGAAGGCTTGCTGTTGTCTGCCCCGTTTACCATGGTCGGCCCAGAAGACGCCTCGACGCTTGAGGTTTGACCTCCCGCTCCTCCCGCCGTTTCTTCGGCATCAGCTTCGTCCATGAGGTGCTCTGACGTGTCATCACTCCTCAAGGATTCTGCAGCACTTCCGTAGCTTTTCGCACATTGGGAGTCCTCATAGACGTAACGTCGGCAAAGCGCACAACGTGGCACCTGGCAGACTCTGCGGATATGCCCACTAGATTTGCAACGGAGGCAAAGTGGGGCCCTGCCTGGTACAACAATTAGCGCAGGTTCACCGGCCACCTTGATTTGGTGCGGTATATGTCGTCGATCTTGAAACCCGGCCCCAACTTCACCGTAACCGTACGGGTCGTGTCGAGAACGCCTTGCGCACGCCAATTTTCCCTTGACACGTCGACCACCTTCCCGTACGGCGATAGCGCGGCACGCACATCTTCGTCAGCAACACCGTGGAGCAGCCAGTGAATCTTGAAGCGAATACTTCGGTCATTAGGGTCGACTATCAGGCACTTGTGTTCTTTAACCTTCACGTCCTTCGCAGCAAGTAGTTTCTCCGCAGCGGCAGCGTCCTTGAGGGTGATAGCCCAGACGTGGTTCATCTGGTACGCCCCTAACGTGATAACGTCGGCCAGCACACCAAGGTGGAGCAATGTGTCCCTGAAGTCTTCCACTCTGTAGGGTCTAGCAGTAACGTCAGCATGCATAAACACTGTGTTTAGCACAATTTTTCCTGTTGGCAAGTTCGGCAGAATAACTTGGTAATCTTCATAAGCAGCAAAAAAATTCACAGCATATCCACGGGGTGAATGATGATGAGTGGGCGAAGCTCCGGAGGGAATCATCGGATCTCCCGCTTAAGGGGACGCTAGCACAAACGCGTTAGAAACGTGCAGTACTCTCTAGTAAGGGGGAGCGGCCACAGCGTCTTACGCAGCCATTTACACATGCCGGAACGTGCACCGCGTTTGCCGACGCCATCACATGACTGCCGAAACGCGGTGAAGGTAAGGCGGAGAGGCCACAGCGTCTTACACCAGCTTCTTACACGGGCCGTAACGCGCTAGCAAAAACGCGTTAGAAACGCGCTAGAAACGGGCCTTTCGTTAATGTTGGGTATTTATTGCCATCGTGGTGCGTGTGTCCATGTCCGCTTCGTGGCGTAGTGGGCTAACGCCGCGCGCTCGGAAGCGAGGGGTCCCTGGCTCGATACCGCGCTACGGACACAACTTCGGAATTTTTTTTCTCAGACTGGTTACACACTACTACTACGACGACGACGACGGGGACGAACGGGTGCCGCTATAAGGAGCTTCGCACCTAAAAACCTGTTCCCGCAACCCACTGGGGCCGATGATACCGCTCCGACGGAGCGTGACATTCCGTGACCGTATAGCTCGAAAGCCGGAAATGGCATCCGCTGAGCTATCCGGGCTCGCGCTCCCTCCGATCGTGCATACATTTTTATGATTACTATAGGTGCGTGACGGTAAAACGATGTTTTTTTCTTTTCGCTGAGCTAAAATACAAAACAATCGTTTCATACAATTTAACCCTTATGACTGGAGGACGATTACGAGGTTGCAAAACAATCCGCCCAACGTGGGGCTCGAACCCACGACCCTGAGATTAAGAGTCTCATACTCTACCGACTGAGCTAGCCGGGCTTTTTTTTTCTTTTTCTTTATTGCCGATTGTGACAAGCAAAACAACAAAAATACAAATGATAAAAACATCAGCCTACTTTGGCTGACGTAGGATTGATTAAAATCTTTTCATGACAGCCAAGTCATCGAGTACAGAAATCCATTCGGGCGGTTCAGCTTGTGCCCGATACACTTCCCTAAGGGCAACAACACTTTCAATAAAGTTTTCTCGCGTCGAACGGACGTTAACATCTGCATGCCGCACTTGCATTCGCGTCTTCCACAGACTGTGGAGGCCCAAAAGCATTATTAGGTCAAATGGTACTTCCGCTTCATTTGCGATGGGCAAGAACCTGATGCCATATGGATCCAGGGGAAAATATTTTTTGACTGTTCGCTGGAGGACATCCCAATGAAAAATTGGGTCGCAGCAGTCAAGGAGCACATGCTCTACTGTCTCAGGCTTTTTGCATAACAGGCCGTTAGTCGTCCATGGGACGAAAATCCCCTTTTCATGCAGCCACGTCTTAACAGGAAGTGTGTTAGAGTGTAACTTAAAGAAAAAGGATTTCACGGATGCGTTAAGCGGCATTCTCTTAACTCGCTTCAGAACATCTTGCCCTGGGCCTCTACGGAGAGGTAAACGATAAATAGGAATCGGCAACATTGTGTCCACAAGATTCGTATACAGATTTTGTTTCGAAACATTGCACAAGTACTCAATAGAAAAACGCACATGCAATAGCCGGAAAGAAAGTACAACCTCTCGCATGTACCCACTGATAGCCCCATACATACTCTCACACGATGAAACAACGATTTCTGGGAGATGTCTCTGCAACCTCACTTGGATAGCAGTCCTCAGAAAAGTATCCCTTTGATCACGGACGAATATAAAACGCGACACAACTTGACGCAGAAATAAGTGCACAAGTTCAAGCCCTCCTGCCTTAACTGAAAGAAACAAGTTGGTATGACTGGTTCTTTCCCAAGTTATAGACGCCCAAATAAAAACTGCAAAAACGCGGTGCATCTTTTGAATACTGGTCCGTGTTGCACACAAAACGTTCATAATGTACCATATCTTGGATACAAGGAAAAGGTTGCAGACGCGCGAAAACATTGATAACTGCCTCCCCTGCCATGCATCTGCTTTCTCCCTCGCCCTTGACACTTGCTCATTCCAACATTCACTTGGTTCTCGATAAAACTGAAGAGGGACACCGAGCAGACAAGACCATCGCAGTCGCGCGAAATGATCGGGCATCGTTTCCCAGTCACCATGCCAAAAACCAGAGCTCTTATACCAGTTTATCAGACACCCCGTTTGCTTGCAAAATTCATCAACCGTGCTGATCACTTCAGTAATACTGTCTCTGTTCGAACAGAATACTGCAATGTCGTCCGCATAAGCGAGAATTTTGACATGCGCTGATTCTAAACGAAAGCCTGAGATGCGTTCACTTTTGATTACAGCCAAACAGAGTGGCTCTAGGTATGCCGCAAACAGAAGGGGCGACAGTGGGCATCCCTGCCTTACTGACGAACGCACTACCAGCTTCTCTGAAAGGTCACCATTTACAATAATGCGCGTGGTGCAGTTTGCATACGCCATTCTGACACCTTCTTTGATCACACGTCCTACATTAGCGTGCTCTAGTATGCAAAAAATAATATGTGAGACGCGATCGAAGGCTTTTGCCAGATCTAGTTGCATCATTGCAATCCGATCCCCCAGCGCATCACAGCATTCCAATACCGTACGTGCGACATATACATTCGTGGCAATGTTACGTCCCTTGATTCCACAAGTCTGATGCGGTCCAACCAATTTCGTTATCACGCCCTGTGATCTCTTCGCTAGGACTTTCATGTATATTTTGTAATGAACGTTGGTGAGGCTGATCGGGCGATAGGACCCCACCAACAAACGCTTCTCTGGGTCATCTGATTTTGGGATTAACTGTATGTGCGATCAGGCGCGGATCCAGGGGGGATGTCCGGATGTCCTGACCCCCCCCCCCCTCAGATTTCTGCATCGCCCCCTCGCTGACAGGGGGATGGTCCTGTCGCAAAAAAATATGGCCACCAGCATTCTTCAAAAGTATTTTTCGCGAGTACCCGTGGTATCAGCCATGTAGAAGTAAAGCTATAGCTCGCTCACAAGCTTAGTTCTATTCCGTAGGAGTGTGGTGTCGCGAAGTTGCCGTAGTTATTTTTTCTCATGAGCACCTTGGACCTCCTGGCGCCTGCCGTGCCTTACTCGTCCCGTCGGTGGCGTTGAATGAACAAGGGGACGTCCCTTTTGCCAAACACGCCGAGGTCCGCTCGAGCGCCTTCGCGCCTGATTAACTTAGTTTCCCCTTGGGGTGTCAACGGTTGCTTCATTGGCTGTCATCGGTTCCGCGACCAACCTGCTTATGAAAGAGATCTCTTGCTGAAGTGTTCATATATAAATAATAACAACTAACAGCTAAACTAAGAACTACGCATAGGCAACTTTTTTTAACTGTAGCACTCATTGCGATCACAGTTACACGTTGACAATATCCAGTACGACACAGTACCGTTCGTACGCTACAAGTTTTTCAGTGTAACTTCGCAGTTTTATTGTCGTACCTGCAGTTTTATTGTCGTACCAGCATAGGAGGCTCAAGCCCACCGGATCCGTTTATCTGAGTGGGCGTTCTCGCGGAGCGGGGCGAAGCCTCGAGCCGCGGCTGCGAAGTGGGGGAGCGTGACGTCAGCGGCCAACGCCAGCGCGCGGGCCTAGGATGGCGTCGCGTGGTTAGAGAAACGGGAGCAGATGCGCGCCTTGTGTAAAAGGATGACGTCGCGTGGGAAACAAAACATGAAGACGCTGGCTCGCGCTCTCGCCTACTACGCCACATCGTTATTCTTGTAGGTGGCGTCGTGAGTCTTCATACGCGGTGATTCGCATATCGTAAACAACTAGCGTAGTGGTTGCTGCGTTGGAGCGGAGCGTTACGCCCGTATTCAAGAACGTTCCTCTAGTCAACACACCACCACGACTCAAGAGAGAAGATGGCACCGCCATCCCTCCACAGAAGTGGTCACTGAGCTTCATAATCATTCACGGGAATTCATGAGAATTGTCGCGTCTTTATTCTCGATTATTCTGCGCAGTACGATAATTGAAATTTGGAGTCCGATATCTCGGAGCACGGACACGCTAGAATAATTCTTCCGACTGATACTGTGTATACTCGACTGTCTCTAAGTTTTCAATACAAACTTATACCCACTTACTGTAGTCAACAAAAAATGATTGTTCAATTTTATTTAATTGGGCTGCTGACAGCGATAATTATCATCTCACTTTGTGCCCCCTAGCCACATAACTTATTTGCACAGCAGGTCTTCGCGTGCCTCCCAGTGCCTAACTTTAAGAAAACCATAAAACTTAGTTTTAAGCACCCTGTATTATCAGGCGCAACCGCCAAGCACATGGCTGTATTGGGTAACGTCCTTTTCCTATAAGCTCGGAGAAACCGATACCTAGCTTCGCTACAGATCTTCTTCCTCTTTCTGGGGTTTTACGTGCCAAAACCAGTTCTGATTATGAGGCACGCCGTAGTGGAAGGCTCCGGATTAATTTTGAACACCTGGGGTTCTTTAACCTGCACTACAACGCAAGAACACGGGCGTTTTTGCATTTCGCCTCCATCGAAATGCGGCCGCCGCGGCCGGGATTTGATCCCGCGATCTCGTGCTCAACGCCTGGGCTGACTGAGCCACCACGGAGGGCTACAGGTGTATAAAACGCGGGTTTATCGTGAGGAAAAACGGTAAATTTCGGTAAATAAGAAAGGCTACTATCATCATCATCATTGACAGAAGCTGACCCCCCCCCCCCTCAGAAAAAACCTGGATCCGCCCCTGTGTGCGATGTGGTGAATGACAGTGGTACTTGCTTTCGCTCATACGCCTCAGTCAATACTCGTAACAGTAACTGAGCGACTATGGGCTTAAATGTCCTGTAAAACTCGGCACCAAGCCCATCAGTTCCTGGAGTTTTACCAGTCCGTAGGTCTTCTATTGCAGCTTGAATTTCGTTTTTAGTTATGGGCAGGGAAAACGCTCCTGTAAAGGAGCGTTTTCAGACGCTCCTTTACATCGTCCTCTAGTCTTGGCAGAAGAGACGAAAAATCACAACAGAAAGCATCACCCATCTCTCTCGCTTGGCCAAGAAGGTTGCGGAAGTACTCTTTAAATACCTGCTGGATTACATTAGCATCGCTTGAAGTTTCATCACCATTTCTTATCTGCCTGATTTGTTTTTGGCAAGCGTATTGCTTTTCACCTGTTAAAGCTCGCTTCGTTGGTGTCTCACCGGTCCACAGTTTTTGTGCTCTTGCGCGTATAACTGCTGATTTATACCTTGCAGTGTCTATTCTTTCAAGCTGGCTTTTCACATCCCTTATATCTTTCGCATACTTCCCAGGCTCGGTACTCTCCATGCTTATTAAGAACTGCAGTTGCTCGCGCGCTGCTTTTATTGCGATAGCAATTATATGGACACTCAAAAGCAGATTTTTGCCGTCGGCGTCGCCGTGAGGTTCCGTATGACGTCAATGGAGATGAAATCGTCGCCGCGTGCCGAACGCTGTATGTGCGAGTGAAAGGGCGCGAGGGACGCGCGCTTTCACGGGGAGTGAACGCACGGCGGAGAACAAACGCGCGTTCTGCGCCGTGCTGCTTAAGGGCTGCAGAAGTAGGCGTCTCTTTCCTTCTTTACAATCACCATATATGTAGAGCAAACGCGCCTTCTTCCGACGTGCGAAAGGTTGTGGGGGAGGGGGAGGGAAGGGAGGCGACGTTTAGCTGCGGCACCAAGTGCCTATTTATATCAGAGGCTCCGGCAACAGTCACCAACGCTGCACGCATTTTGAGCGAACGCAGGCAAAACGCCGACGGCGTCGACAACAGTTCTGCGTGTTGCCGGTGCTGCTACATGTCCAAGTTTATACAGCTGATAAAGCTACTATCATTACTCCGTATAGTTCTCTACAAATTTGCTATCGCAATTGATGCTTCGCCTTTCAGGTGAAACTGCGACAACTTTTTTCCTCTTGCTTTTCTTCGTGTCGGTTGGAGCAGCTCTTTTCTATGGCTTTACTTTTTAGCCACTCCTTGAAGTCTTCCCACTGAACGGTAAAAATACTGGGCCGCTCCTCGAGCAGCTTCTGCATCTCATCTGCAATGCCCTTTGCAAATCCCTCGTCCTCCAAAAGTTTAGCGTTGAATTTCCAGAGATTCCAGTTGAAGCGCGTACTCCTTTCTTTCTCACCAAAACTTGCGATCACCAGGCAATGATCGCTAAAAGCCACAGGTTCAACTTTGTAATCTGTGCAAAGGGGTACAAGCTCAACGGATGCGTAAATCCTATCCAGTCTGGCATGGCTATCTCGTTGAAAGTGCGTGTATTGCGGTCTGTTCCCGTAGGTGAATATGCTGCCAATATCCTCTAAGCTATTGTCATGAACCAGACCGTTTAACAATTGTGCGCTCCTATCACGCATAGGCGTACCCTTCACTCGATCGGCAGCGGCACACACATAGTTGAAATCGCCCACGTGCAACAGCAGTTTGTCACGCACATTGTAGGACTCTAGACGGTTAAAAAAATCGCGGCGTTCAGAGTCAACATTTGGTGAATACACGCATATAATGCACCAACATAACTTCGAAAAGGAAAAGTCTACTACGAGAAGGCGACCACTTGGGCAAGAAAAAATTGACTCCACGATAATGCCTAAACGATTGCGGAGAAACAGGACGCACCCACCCGATGTTTCAACAGAATGGCAAACACAGACATTGAAGTGTGCACGAAAGGTGGACACCATACGCTCAGTAAATTCTTCGCTGGCTATATTCGTCTCTTGGACGGCTACGATGTCCAGCGCGTTGACAGCGAGAAGACGATTAAGTTGACATTGGAGCCTTCGTGAACCAAGGCCCCTGACATTCAGAGTCGCTATGCGTAATGCTACGTCCAGTTTCGTCGCCATGCATTAGGAAAAGAGACCTGTGACATACTTTGAGCACCATACTTGGTCCTGCCGGGAGCACTGTACGGCGTCGCCCTTCCTCGGGTCCGTGTGCAGGCGTCGGGAAAACCGGCAGCCATTCCTTCGCCGGCAGTTTCAAACCCGTGCACACTGTCTAGTGGATACACTTGCTGCCACAACCGGGGAAGAACCACACACGCACCCACTCACACCCGCACAGGAACACATTGCAAGACTACAGAGGCGGTTTGTCCGCCTGCCGTGTCTCGGCCGCTAAGTTGGGCCGCGGTTTTAAAGTAGAGCGCCCACCACCTGGCTCTGGCTTTTTACCGATGAACTCCTCGTGGGAGCGCTTCCCAGCTGTCAGGGCGGCAGCCTCCTGGCTGAAATCCATGGTCTCAGGGTTCCTAGGCTCCACGTTGTCGGGAGTTTTGGCTGAAACTGTCGTCGTATCCTCTAGCTTGCCTTCGGATTCCGGCTGAACCTCACGTTGCACTTCTATGGCCGCCGCTACTGCATTGGACGTCGTCCCACTATGCTTCGTCAGCGGCGTCAACGTAGGCCCATCCCGAGTCGCTGGTTGCCCCGTTTCACGGGCCGCATCCTCCGCGTCCACCTCGTCCATTAGCAGCTCAGACGAGTCTTCACTAGTCCCGGGGCCAGCGATGCTCGCATAAGTGCGGGCACATTGGTCGTCTTCGTGGCCGAACCGTCGGCAGGCTCCGCAACGTGGGACCCAACAATCTTTACAGATGTGGCCTGTATTCCGACAGCGAAGGCATAACGGAGGCCTACCTGGTACGACGACAAGCGCCAACTCACCGCTAACGTTGAGATGGTGCGGCAAGTCGTCGAGTTTCACGCCAGCTTTCAATTTCAGTGTTACGAGCCTCGTTGTAGAGCCCTTCTCTGACATACCCCGCACACGCCAACGCTCCCGGGAAACTTCGGTGACTTTCTGTATGGCGCAAAGGCGGCGCGTACGTCTTCGTCCGGCACGTTGTGAAGCAGCCAGTGAAGCTTGAGTCGCACGTCCTGGTTCGCCGGATCAATCACCAGGCAGCGGTTTCCTTTCACCAGCAGCTCACCGACGCTGACAATCTTCGTTACTGCTTCAGAATGCTTGAGAGTAACGGCCCAGACGTGGCTCATACGATACGCCCCCAGGGCGATAACATCGGCGAGCAGCTCATGCTGGGCTAACGTGTCCCGGAAATCCTCGACCCGATACGGGCGGGCCCTGATATCGGCGTGCAAAAAAATGTCACAGTTTCGCCTTAAGGGCGAAGCAATGAATGCGATAGCAACACAGCAATGTCATACGAAGTAAGGTGAGCGGCTTTGGTAGCAATATGAATTGTAGTAAACATGAGCTTTAAGTAAGCAGGTGTGCTGCGGCGTAAGTAGACCGACATGAAGAGAGACTGGATGACCACGAGAAGGCGCGTGTGAAACAGTGGTGTTGATGAGAAGCGCTTCCCGTGGGCAGCGCGTGCGAAGGGACACACCGGTAGCGCTGCACTGCCGATCCGGGCAGCATTGCATGTGTAGCGTGCGTTGGAAAATGTGGCCCGACTATTACTAACTGAATGAACAAGCGTGGTGTGAGCGCGCACTGTTGCGAACCGGGGTGAGGATTTATCCCACCGCTTCGACCAGTTGTTAGGAACGGGTTGTTGAGACTCGGGTAGCGTTTAGGCCGGTGATCCTTCAGCCAAAGGGATGAGTACGTCCGCGAGTAAGAGCGAGAGAAAAAAGGGTTTATTTTACATATTTACAGTGGCTCCAAATATCGAAGCCCACTCCATGGGGGAACACTTTGAAAGTCTAAGCTCACTACATGTCTGAGCACATGTCAGAACTCGTCAGGACACCCCACTGCACTCAAGGTGTCTCCTTATAAAACCTCGGTCTTCCCTAGTTGACCCGGCTAGGGAATCAGATGACCTTGATGCGGCCAATCAGAGGGGCCGTCTTGTTCGCTGAACTCCGCCTCCAATGTTGCACCTTCGAAGCAAGGACGAGGCAATCCGGAAACAGGGGGTTGACACTCCTTCTACGAAAGTCGGTGACCTGTTTCTTGCCCTCCGACGGTCAGCTTGCCCGGGTCAGGAGAATGGCCTTTGCACTAATCTCCGCGTCTAACGAAGGGGGGCAAGCTTCGTGAGCTTCTTTGTCATCGCGTCCAGGCTGGTGTCGCGCCGCGTCGACAAGTAGGCGGCGGCTGATGAAGGGGGTGGCATCGGGGGAAGCACCTTAAGAATGCGCACTGCCTAGTTGGGGCGCTTGTTTGCCTGTCTCGTCGGTGTCTGGCACTGTCGCCGTCTCGGCGACGCTCATGAAAGGGCCTGCCTCGATGGGAAACAATCAAAGAATGCGCCCGGCCGATTCGGGACGCAACAGCACAAACAAACACGAATAGATCACACTGAATGACTGCAGGCAACGATTGTCAAAACACCGGCAGCAAGCATACGCCGCTGCGGGCAAAGGTACGTGCCTCTATCGCTTCAACGGAAACTGAGTGGCGAATGTACGGGTCAGAGCCGTGTGGAGATAAGAGACGGTGCGCGCGAGCGACGAGTGACGAGCGCGGTTGTTGGCAGAGAAGTGCGCCCCCCCCCCCCCCCCCCTGCTCCCTCCGGCGCTCGCTTCCCGCTTCCTTGCTTGCGCGTGGGAGATTGAGTGCGTTCGCTCTCCGTGATAGCGCGCGTCCCCGCACGCTTCCGCTCGGGCATACGGCGCGCGGCGAAGATTTTATCTATAGGGAACCTCAGGGCGACGGCGACGACGACGGCAGAAATCCGGTGGAAGTGTCCATATAATTGCTATCGCAATAAAAACAGTATTTACAACAAAACGCCCTGTAGGCAGCCCTGGCAAAACAACCGGGTATGTGTTCTCCTCTTCAGTAGCCATGTTACAGCGACCAGACATGGCCGCTGAAGCTGCTCGTACGGAGCCCGTCATCACACGTCCGTCACGCTCGGTGGCCGGAGGCAGAAAAAAAAACACTGAGCTAGATGGGCTCGCGCTCCCTCCGATCGTACATTTTTATGATCACTCTAGCTGCCCCACGGAAAAACGTGCTTTTTTTTTCTTTTCGCGGAACTAAAATACAAAATAATCGTTTCATCCAATGCATCCGTTATGACTGGAAGACGATTACGAGGTTGCAAAACAATCCGCCCATCGTGGGGCTCGAACCCACGACCCTGAGATTAAGAGTCTCATGCTCTACCGACTGAGCTAGCCGGGCATTTTTTTGTGTTTATTACGAATATAAAACGTGGATGGGTAAGATATTTTCATAGCGGCCAAAACAGTCTTAGCCGCGTCTACAAGCACAAAACAAACACTTCACAGTACAATTATTACAGTAAGAGGGAGGCAAAAGGATACACTTCATCAACAATGGATACCAGTCTGGTTGGGAGTCTCTCTGATCATATGTCTTTCAATTGTGAAATCATCCGAATGAAACGTGACTTCGAAGATACAATTGGTTCTGCATCCTGGTCTAGCATGCGAGTTTTCCATAAACGGTGCAACGCCATAATTAGGAGCATGTGAAAAGGCACATCTTCACATTTAGGTGGTATCGGATATCGTATCGTATAAGCATTTATATCAAGCTCCTTTTTCAAACTCTTTTGGAGAACGTCCCAAAACAGTATGGCGTACTTGCCATCAATAAAGCAGTGTTCTATAGTTTCCGGTACATTACAGAGACGACAGTTAATCGACGATACCAAGATGCCTTTCCTATTTAACCAGGTTTTACCAGTAAACGTTTCAGTGTGCACATTGAAGAAGAATGCTTTGGTGTGTGGAGGAATAGGCATTTTACAGACCCGCTCAAAGACGTCATCTCCAGGTAAGCCGATGTACAGCGATCAGTATAACGGAGTTTTAAAAGCATATCAATTAGATATTTATACATATTTTTCCTTGAGGCAGAGAATAAGTACTCATTTGAGAACCTCACTGCAACAAAACGCACTGAGAGGCACACTTCACGGATGAATCCCTGCAAATATGCATCTGAAACAAAATGTACCGAAATTACAAAATTTGGTAAAACGCTGACTCGATTAACTTGCATGAACGCCTGAAGTAATGGGTAAGAACACTCTCGAAAAAAGATGAAACGAGACAGTAGAGAGTTTTAGTATAGCGGAAAACGCTTACGTTAGCGTTAGCATACGTCGCAACGCTAACGCTAAAACGGAACGGGCTGCGTGCCAAGTGGTCGTCTTTTAGTGCAGCGGAATGCATTCGCGCTAACGCTAACGCAAGCACATACGGCGCCATCTAGACATAAGAACAGTAAATTCACTGTAGAATCCACAAGTGCGTCACAAAGTCGAACTGATCCAAAGTCAACGTTGCTGTCTTCCGTGCCGCTTTTGGTTCAGTGTTGTGTCTGAATACCCGAAACACATCGCTTTTTTCGACATGCCGCGATCGAGTATTCTTCAAGACATCTATTACCTGTCCTTTTTAGGCTGGGATGAGATCGAAGCGCTTATGCTTCGGGAACCAAAGCGGCAGCGCAAGTTGTACGTGTCCTCAAGAGGAGGCTTGCTCAACATCGAAGCTATTCCAGATCGCGTGTTTCGCCGGCAATTTCGTTTCGAGAAGGCAGATTTTCCACTTCTTCTCATGGCTCCTGAGTTACCGCAGTACTTGTCGAGTGCTCAGGGAGTGCGCATCACTGGCTACGAAGCGCTGTGCATGTGTCTGCGAAGGCTTGCGTACCCGAACCGCTTATGTGATCTGCAGGAGTATTTCGCCAGGCACTATTCTGTGATTTCAAGTGTGACAAACAAAGTTATGCGGCACATTGAACGCAAGTTTGGATTTCTGCTAGACGACCTCACCGTTCACAAGTGGTTGACCACTGAGGACTTAAAAGCCATGAGCGAGGTAAGTGTTATACGTTTTTTATTTTTTTTTATTTCTGCCAACGTGTGGCTCAGTCATGCTGCCGAGAAATTTCTCACCTATTTCTTAGCTATCGCAACCATATTATTGTACTTGTCAGTATCTCAATGTATTTATCTTCTGTTTACAGGCAGTGTATCTGAAAGGTGCACCTTTGAAGAATTGATGGGCCTTCATTGACGCCACGGTGCTGCCAATTTGCAGACCGTCAAAAGTTCAGCGTACTTATTTTTCTGGGCACAAGCGGCTACATGCACTAAAGTACCAATCCTTGATGTGCCCAAATGGTCTGATATGCGAGCTGGATGGCCCATACCCTGGGAGCAAGCATGATGCTGGTACGTTGTGGAGGGATGGTATTCTAGAAAAAAGTGAATATATGCACACGATATCACACCACGCATGTGTTAACAAGAGAGTAAAAACATTATGATCACAGTTAAAGCTGTGCATTGCAATTTATTTAGACCACAAATTCTATAGAATGCTATCTGTGCTTGAACAATTTCTGGATTCTTGGCTAGTGTTTCTACTGACTAACAGGTTATGTCAATCACCTGTTGAACAATTTCTGAATTCTTGGCTAGTGTTTCTACTGACCAACAGGTTATGTCAATCACCTGTTTGAGCTATTCGGGGGCCCCAAGTGGCTCTTGTAATGAGCATTGTAAAAAGAGGAATGCTATGTGCGGTGCATCTTACCTATGCTTTTTGTTTTGATCGTCGGGTAATATGCACCATGTGGTGTTTGCGGACACCAGCATACAGCGCTTGAATGTTTTCCTGCCAGCTTGAGACTAATTGTAATGTGTACAGGCCCACTCGTGCATTTGTAACTGGCACATGTGCATTAGTTTGCTCTCATCCCAATGTACTTGTTCACTTCAATATTTCCGCAAGCTTAATTTCTGCTTAAATGCTCGTATACCTTTTTCAGGGATCCTTCACGACAGTGGACTCTACAAAAAGCGTGAAAAGCAGAATGAAGGCAACCAACAATTCGTGCTGTATGGTGACCCTGCTTATCCACTACGCCCGCTGCTGATGACGCCATATGGGGGGTCAACGAAGACAGTACAGCAGGAGAAATTCAATGCTGCCATGAGTGTTGCTAGGCAATCTGTAGAATGGGGTTTTGATAAAATAATCTCTGAATTTGCTTTCTTAGATTTCAAGAAAAACCAGAAGGTTCTACTTCAGGCTGTACCTCGAATGTACAGAGTGGCCGTCATACTTACCAATTGCCATGCGTGCATGTATGGCAACCAGGTCTCTTCATATTTTGACCTGTAACCACCATGTCTTATGTATTACCTCAGGCCAACTATGCAGTAGTCAGTGCAAGCAACCGCATACGTAAATGCGCAATGCGGAACTGTCGTACAGGGCATGCTAGTGAATGCAACACATTTTTAATTTCCATTGAAGCAACAGTGCACACATATAACTTTATTTATTATTTAGCCAACTTGTTCACCACTGCATCAAGAATTTGCAATAAAGCCTGTTGGTTGTTGCTGAGCATTTCACTCTGGTGCTCTCGCGCTTTCAATTCATGAGCGCGTAACTCCAGCTCCTTCTCTTTCCGCGTGTAGTCATTTTCCAAGTTGTTTTGTTGGTGCTTAGATTTTCTTTTCGAGCGCCTTTTCTTCGCTTCTAGTTTTTCTCTCTTTAAGGCTATCTTCTCCAGCTCCACCTGTGTTGCCTGTGCATTGAGTTCTCTTTCATGGTTCCATCGCTTCTCCAGGAACTCGTGATCTGCGTTGGTACCCGAAGCATGGGACCTCTTCCTCTCTGCATTGAGCATTTTCAAATGTGGCAAGACGAAGAAATCGATTTTTTCGTACAAACCGCACTGCAAGTTTGCAAGCGCCGACGTCTCCGACACCATCATCAAGTACTGTGAGTGAACATCTTACGAATATACTCATAGACTTATCGTATCGTCAGTGAGGACACGCGCGGCGACAACTCGCGTGAGTCGTGGACTGCGTGGACCGTATAGAATTAGTTCAGTGTCTTGTAGCTCATCGTAAGTGTACTTGTTGCGTCTGTTGTTGATAAATGTTTGTCCTGTCTATGACTCTCCTTCCTGAATCTGAGTCCCTGGGCTCACGAACCACCACAATAGCCTGTACATGAGTTTGTCTTATCACATCATGCATTGGGTGATGGCAGCAAGTAGCCCTCCTACACCTGATATATTAATGAATACCTCTGTTCAGGTGGTGAGAGCACATTACAATTTTCACAAAGCAGCAATGTAAAAATTACTTGTGAATTCGGATGTAAAAAACTCCACATTGTAAGGTATGAAAATATTTATTTTGACTGATAGTCTTCTTCAATTTATTCACTCTTAAAAAAGCAATACATGTTGCATGCTGCACAATACTCACTGTTGCTAGCTTGGAACCTGGATGTCTGGTTCCTGAGTGTCTGATCCGACTGCGGCGTGCCTGCGCCACTGACATCTGCACAGTCGGCCTGTTCTTGTACGACGGTTGGTTATCTTTCATCACCACAATGCGGCAGCTCCGGAGGATCACCATATATGCCCTCGAATATGTCCTCGGCAGTTTCTGGGGGCGGCTCAACGCTTGCAGGCACCACAAGTGCTGAAGTGAAAAGTTTTCAGGTACATGTGAATGCCAACCATTTTCAAAATGAGAGTGTTACAGAAGAAAGGTGCTATGCTTGCACGCAATACTTCATACGTGTGCTGGAAGACTGCACACTCAAGTGCATTGCAAGTGTGGAGCATTACACCTAAACAATTTTAAATAGGGTAATGTCTGCACAAAACACATGCTAGAACACGGAACATCAGTGTATACAGTTTTTCATCACTTACTATTTCTGCCCCAATATTAAATTTTGGTGCAGCGTGACCGTGCGTACTAGTACGAGTGAAGGTGTACCTCAATCGTCGGTGTCCATTGCGGAAGACTTGAAATTCTCAGCGGCACTGTCACGAAGGGCTGCAGCGGCTTGCCGCGCTGCTGCTTGCGGCCTCCTTTTCATACCATACCCATAAATTTTAGCCATGTCCCAAATTTCTTGCAGTAAATGTGTCTTCTCGCTGTACTGCTCGTCTGTTCCGGACCTGCAAAGTTTCCATTCGAGATGCCGTTTTACTGTGACCCATCACACAACTTTACATAGTTATTACAGTAGGGTGCGCTAGGCACGTGAAAAATGCTGCAAAAAACCGCTAAGCGCTGGCGGTACACAAGGCAATGCGACGGTGCATCAACGTTCACACCGTGTCGCTTATGTTAATAGGAAAAGCGCCGCTCATACAGTCAGTGCACTTCTATGCTGCTCCCGAGTGTGTGCAGCAAGTACAACGAACTTTGCCGGCACTTTGCCGGGACTAATCCACTAATCTCGGAATGAAACATTCTGTTCTTCGGGAATGTTCCATTCCGAGAACTATAACGGCTTCAAAGGTGTGCTTACTTCTTCCAAGTTGGCTTCGTCTCTTGCCTTGAAGTAGGCCATCAGAAGGTCTAGCTTTTCTCGGGCAGCGCGCACGCTGAACGTTTTTGCAGGTACCACGGCATCTCCGACATTGGTGGCAATGGTCCTCCACCTTGACGTTTGCTCGAACGTGTTTTCGGCAAACACCTCCTTCAGGAGGTTGAGGTCGCCCTCGCTCGTAAAGCACACACTCATCACTCCTCAAAACTGTCACCACCAAGCATTCTTGCACTGCCGCGGAAAATGTGACAAAGGACGCTAATCGTGACACGTCTCGGCTTGACTTGTGGCCGTATCGCAGCCGTATCTTGGAGAACAGGCGAATGAAGACAGCGTCGCCATCTCTGCGCGGCTACTGGAAACATGAGCGAACCTTGTAAACAAACCTTGTTAAGCCTTCTGCACCGCTAATCGACAGTGTATCTCGAAAACGGATATATTTTATCGGCAGTATACGGCTGGCGAAGCATCATTACTCAAACCTAAATCAAATACGAGCGTTATTTGCGAATGAACGAGTGTAATAATGCGGGCCGACGACTCGAAAGATTCGAAGTGGATGGCTCTCGCTTCAACAGGCGCCGCCATCTTGCCCTACGTACGGAATTCCTAGCGTGCGTTAGCGTTGAACGCTATATTCCGGAAATCGCGTACGTAGGTAAGAGTTCGGGCTACGTTTACGTTCTGCGCAGTGGCGCACCGACGGGGGGGGATTCGGGGGTTGTAACCCCCCCCTGAGGCCGACCTAACCCCCCCTTTTGTTTAACCCCTTCTCTTTCCTTGCGCATTCGGGTACTGCAACTAAGATGTAAGACGCGCAATCGTCTGCACACTCGCAAAAAGCGCATTTTTTGACAATTTCCCGTGAAGAAATCGATATTAGTGCTGTTTAGATGGTATTGGCAAACTGTCAACCCCCCCCTGGCCGAGATCCTGGGTGCGCTATTGGTTCTGCGCATGCGCAGTTTACAGCACCCAACGCTAACGCTAACGCCAAATCCTTGCGTTTGCCGTTTTCCGCTATACTAAAACTCCCTAGTAATTGTCTAACATAAAGTGAACCAGGCGAAGACCGCCTGCATTAATTGGTCTGAAAATATTGTCACGCCTCATTGGCTCATAACATGATGACCAAATAAAGGTTGCAAATATTCGGTGAAACTGCTGTATGGAAACTCTGTAACAATTAATTATTTGCAGCACATACAAGAGTTTTGTGGCCAAAAATTATTTGCACGCTTTAGCTCTGCCAAAGAGTGAGAGAATATGCGGAACGAATGTTTGGGCAGAGCGTCTTGGTGTTGTTACACGTTCTCTCCAGTAATGTGAACTTGATTTATATGCATCCAATGGAACGCCCAGGTATTTTGGTGGTTGATAAGTCCATTCAATACCAGCAAAATGTGTCGGTTTAAAGATCCATGAGCCAAGTAAAAGCCCCAAACGTTTAGCACAATTCATTCGTGCACCGGAAATTGCGCCAAATTCCTCTGTCTTAGACACCACAGTTCATTCGTGCAAAAGAAAGCGAGGTCGTCTGCATATGCCAGCCCTTTTACGTCTATGGTTTGGTGAGAACCAATCAGAATCGACATTGAAAATTGTAGTCTCTTTGACAATACCTTTGCGAAAATAGAGCTAGCCGGGCTCGCGCTCACTCTGATCGCGCATACATTTTTATGATCACGCTAGCTGCGATAGACGGATTGTCCGTGCAAAAGAAAGCGAGGTCGTCTGCATATGCAGCACTTTTACGTCTGTTCCAAAAACACTGAAACCATGAAAATTACTAGAGTGAATTACGTTCAAACACAGTGGTTCCAAGTAAAAGGCAAAAAGTAATGGCGACGAGGGACAACCTTGCTTCACAGAGGAATGAATTGACACAGGCTTGGACAGGTGACCATTGACAATCAAACGAGTTGAACAATCATTATAGCACAATTTCACACCTGTAAATATAAAGGAGCTGACGTTAGCATGCTCGAGAAGAGAAAAGAGAAAGGAATGACGGACCCTATCAAAAGCCTTAGCTAAGTCTACTTGCAGCATTGCTAGTTGATCATAAGAACTGGAACAATGTTCCAATACTGTACGGGCGATGTGTATGTTTGTTTGTATTGAGCGGCCTTTCAGACCGCAGGTTTGGTGAGAACCAATCAGAATCGACATTGAAAATTGTAGTCTCTTTGATAATACCTTTGCGAAAATACAGCTAGCCGGGCTCGCGCTCACTCTGATCGCAATTACATTTTTATGATCACGCTAGCTGCGCGATGGCTCTGTTATGAAAGCCGTAGCCATAAATATGAACTTGGACCACGTTGGGGTTTTTAAACGTGCACCAAATGCATGGTTGACGGGCGTTTCTGCATTTCGCCCCCACCGAAATGCGGCCGCCACGGCCGGGATTTGATCCCGCGAATTCGCGCTCAGCAGCGTAATACCGAAGCCAATAAACAGCGACAACGGATTTAAACCTATTTTAGAATGCTAAAAAGATGTAATACAATCCACTGCTATTTAATTTACCCGAGGCTATAGCCAACTCAACGAAGAAATAAACAGTTAATAAAGAAACGGCATGCTTTGTTAAAATGGCAATTTAAGCGCTCAATTCATGGAATTCTGCATGCTTGCATCCAAAATATGGGGCGGAAAAATAAACATAATAATAGTTTTCCATTGTCTTGCTACATTAGATCTGCCTATTCCTTGATCAACACCGAATGTACTATCAGCGTCGAATGAAAGCCGAACAGTGGAGCGCGTGCCACAAGCACTGTTAACATTATAGTGCGCGCCGTCCTGTCATCACCACTGACAGGCGAGCACATCCGGTGTGGCAGCACTGCGCGATCCCCCTATAGTGCATTATCTTCACTTCTGTTCCAGTTTTCGTATGGTGATAGCGGTGGCCGGCGTGAGCGTGCCAAGCGCTTTTCGTCTAAAGTCCCTATATAAGAAAAGTACCGCCATCTACTCTTTCCTCCGCCACCTCCTCTCCTAAAGCGCTTGCTTTTTTCTTTACTTTTTGCTTGCGAAAGCCAAGTCGACGGCGGCGCAACTAGAAAGTCAACGTTGAAGCTTTCAGGCCGAGCGCGCCGCCGCGGCCGCCGGCGACTGCGGCTGCGCAGAGGACTTTCAACATGGCTCTGAGGCGGAAAAAAAAATAACATATAAAGAAGTGAAAAGCGCGCGCTATCATCGTCCAATCGGAGATACAGGAGAGAGAGAAGCGGCGTTTATCAAAGGATGGCGGTACTTTTCTTATATAGGGACTTTATTTTCGTTGTATCGCTCGCAGTTCTTTGCTTTTACTCCAGCGCTGCATTGTAGTCAGCTTTGGGGCACGATAAAAAGAAAAGATACATCTAATCGCTTTGTGGTTGATTTCAAGCTATCGTTTTTTCTTGTTCAGCACAACCTTGTTCAACCACAAGCCCATGCCGGATACCGTAGCAGCTGCGAGCGATATGCCGCGATGGGCAGGTTTGCCGATCGAATGCATGAATGTTGCAGAATTTTCGCTTCTGTTTTCTTTTTTTTTTCTTCCTTTCAAATTCAATAGTGGGAACACAGGCAAAAAAAAATGGCACTTCAGTGGGGTGGCGCTGTACTACCAAACCGGATGTGTGGGCCTGTCTGCGCTGATGACTGGACGGCGCGCACTATGCTGTTTCTCATGCTTGTGGCACGCGCTCCGCTGTTCGGCTTTCATTTGACGCTGATAGTACATTTAGGCGCGGCAGCATCTACAGGGTGATCGTTTTTAAGTTTTACGGAATTTTTATAAATCGCCTGTGGCAGGTAGCATAATTCTTATCGTTGAGCGGGGATACTGGATGAGGCGGATATTAGTACTACGAGAAATCAAAATACATAATCAACTAGCTAACAATAATTCGCTAGTTAACTTCTTAATTAATTCATTTACGGTACATATTGCATTTTAAAATTGTAGCGGGTGAGCTTGTCAGGCGTATCCACGTGAAATTAATTTCCAGAATAACAACAGTTTGGAGTTATGCACCATTAAACTCGCCGTGAAAATGCACTGTTGTTCCACTTACTTTTTTACCAAGATGCTGTTTTATACATTGAAGCACAAAAGTAACTGGAACGCCGATGTATTTCGTCCAACACTTTCGGAAATAATATCTCTAAACTAGGACGCTGTAAAGCAATATGATTCCAAACTGTTTTGATTCCAATTTCTGCAATAAGCTTCCACGATTCGTCAAAACATTTTCGGGCCACTCCCAACTTCGCCTGTATGTCCCGCGACGTCGCGAAAACCGCGATAGCTCCCGATGTGATATAACGTGTACACACTGATTATGCATGATTAAAACGCACAACAGAAAAATAATCATTCCTGACTCGACGCCTTTTCACCATTAGCCCTCTGCTATTGGTCCAATATTTTCTGCCTACGCCCACTTCGCCTCTCTGTCACGCGACATCACAAAACCACGAAAACTCACCACGTCAAAGTGACGTGTACGCGAAAAAAATGCATTTATATGCCGAACAAAACTGGAAATCTTTCCGAATAGCCAAAGACTGCCCCGTTCGGAAAGAAATAGAAGATGGCTGCCCGCTGATCGCTGAGGCCCTCGCTACTCGCACTTATACCGGTGAGCATGTATTTATTTGCGCATGATAAACCTTTTTGCGTGGCAGTAAAACGTTATCGAGCCCTTTCGGCACGTATAAGACGTAGCTCTGCCAACTCTTCCTTGCTGAGGATCCGTTTTAGCGGCATTTTTATCCTTCCGTTGCACGCCGCCGCGATTTTCGACTAGCCATCACTAGCTAAGTAAGGCGAAGCGGACCAATCGGTGAAACCGGCACCACCCTCTTCATGCGGTTATCTATTCTCACTGTACTGGCTCGGCCCCATCGAAACTCTCTCCACTAGAGCGTGCTCCTCGCCTCTTGTCAGCCAATTAGATAAGAAAACCGCTGAGTGTAGACAATCTTATTGGGTTTGAAAGCGAACAAAGGTGACCTCCTATCAACGAGGAGAGTGTTTGATTGGGTTGTTCATACAACGCTGCGGGTCACCGCCCAATGCTTGCGTCGCCGGTTACATAAATTTGACGTCAGGAGTTTGGAGTCATTTTACGTTATAGCGCCCCTGCTGTCATCCTGGAATTTCATTTGAAGTGGATGCGTCTTGCAAGCTCACCGGACACAATTCGTAAATTGCAATATGTATTGTAAAGTAATTAAATAGTAAGTTCATTAGTCAGTTTTTGTTCATTAGTTGAATATGTGTTTCGATTTCTTGTGCTACTAATGCCTGCTTCTTCGAATTTCATTACTCTCAGGGCCATTCGGCGTTACAGAGAGATGTGGGTAATAGACAAGAATATATTGGTAGTAGGCAGATAAATGAAAATTATCATATACAGTAGACTTGAAGGCTTTGGTTACTGCGATGGCCACGACGGAGGCGGGAAGGTGGTTCCAGTCTGCGCTAGTCTTCGGAACAAACGAATCAAAATAAAGATTACTGCTGCAGCTTGGCACGCCAACTTTGAACCGGTGGTCCATGCGGGATGAAAAGTAAGTGGTAGTAATAAAAACTGATAGCTTTAGAGTTTCATTGGTGAAACTTATTCTGTGAAGGAGGCGTAAACGAGAAATACGATGGCGTAAGGAAAGGTCAGGAAGATCTAATGTTTTGTTCATAAGCGTTGCACTGGCTGAACGAGAATAATTAGAAAGTATAAAATGAACAGAGCGATTTTGGATGGATTAGAGCTTTTTTTAGAGGATTTGTATGAGTGATTTGGTCTGGGGATCCCAAACGGAAGAGGCATACTCTAGTTTTGGGAGCACTCAAGTGTATTATATAAAAGTAGTTTTAGAGACACAGGAGCCAGGGAAAAATTATGGCGAAGGAAGCCAAGTCTGCGGTTAGCAATATTAATGATGCGTTCAACGTGAGTTTTCCATGATAGGTTGGCAATAATATATACGCCAAGATACTTATAATGAGAGACTGAAGTTAAGAGTTATTAAGGAAGGATGTGCTTGAAGACTGGTTAGGCGTCCGCGTTATTGTCATTGCTTTGCACTTACCAATATTTATTTTCATAGACCAGGTGTGACAGCAAGTGGTGATGTTATCCAGATCAGATTGAACAGTGGCTGCATCAGAAGGTTTAGATATTTGTCAATATAATACGCAATCAGCTAGAGTGTAATTTGTGAGTCAATGAAATCAGGAAGGTCGTTAATATAAATTACAAAATGCAGAAGACCTAGAACGGAGCCTAGGGGAACTCCGGGTGTTACGGGGCATGCAGGTGAGTCACATTCATTATTGCTAACGTCTTGGGTACGGCCCTGCAAGAAGCACTCGATCCACTTCATCAGATTAGTATGAAGATTTAGTTTACTAAGCTTGAAAAGTAGTAGTTGATGTGACACAGTATCAAATGCCTTCGCAAAATCTAAAAAAAATGCAATCCACAAATAATGAACAATCCAAAATTGAAAACAAATCATTGGTAAACGAGTCCAGTTGAGTTTCGCAGGAGCGGCTTCGAAGAAACAGTTCGATTCGAGATGCGACATTAGGTTAGAATATATTATATGTTCAAGCAGCTTGCATGAAACTGATGTTAATGAGATAGGCATGTAGTTGTGGGGCCTATGACCGTCACCAGATTTATGTAACGGAACCACCTTTACCACTTCCATTCGTCCGGCAACGTGGCGCTCTGAATTGACTGCGAAATGACATAGGACAGTAAAATGGATGAATAAGTCTGGGTGCTTTTCAAAAACTGGTAGTTAATACCATCGGTACCAGCAGACGATGATATTTTCGCAACTTGAATGAGTTTAGAAAGGCCTACCCAGACGATAAGAATAGGGTCAATTTGTTAGAAGTCAGGTGTAGAAATAATAGAAACGGTTATTGGTGCAACATGTGAAAAAGATTATGAAAATGTGTCATTGAGTAGGATACAGCACTGATTATTGGGGACAAATAATCTTCGATCGTTCTTCAAGCGAACTTCATCGGATTCGCGCATGCAGAAACATTCCAAAATTTGCTTGGATTTGAAGTAAGTAAAGAGGAAGGGTTGCATGAATAACCCAGCTTAACGATAAGAATTATGCCACCTGCCAGAGGCGATAGATATTATTGCTCATCAAAAGAGCCCGTCAGCTTTCGGTGCAATGTTTATGGTGGAGATTGTCGAAGCATGTGCAGACAGCATTTCCACGAAACATTGTTATAGTGACAGAATACTAGTGTCCTCTCAGGCGCGCGTGCTGAACGGAAAGAAACACAAAAAACATGGCCATGGATATTTCAGGCCAGCCCGTCATGGTTTTTTAATTTCGTGGAGTGGCTATGTTTAGCAATGTGGTTACACCTTTATCACATTCATCGTGCTTCCGAAATCGATGTTTATTTGTCATGTTTAGTTCATGAAAACTCGGTATCTGTTGCGCTAATATCCTTCTACATATTTTCTAGATATTCTTGGTCGCTGCTCAAACTGCTATCTTATGATTATTTTACTTGTTCTTATAATGATGTTTTCCTTGAGTCGTCCAATTCAGAACGCTAAAATGTGGTTAGCTTGGCTTTTTTTTTCTTTGTGGATGTGACTGGTAACAATTGCGTGTTTCTTGTCGTCTTCGCGTCAGAACGAAGCGAGATGTAACGCAGTGGCGAAAGCCGCTGCGGCCATGAAGACAGCAGCAGCAACAAAACAACAACCGGAAACGTGAGGTTCTGGTGTCAAGGAGGCCACACGTAAGCGCCGGCCATCTTGCGGCGGAGAAATTGCAGTATAAAACGGTCGACCATGCCGCAGTGCCTCAGTCACTACTTCTCAGTGCCTTCTGAAGTGCCGTGCACGCTTTGAGCAGGGATAAAACTGCAGTGGCTCGTCTTGAAAGCAAGAGTCTGCATATCTCTACGCGCACGTTTCAGTGTGTCCGAAAGGTTTACTCAAACTGCCAGTCATCATGTGTTCTGCTGGAGCTCTCCTCACGCAGGTAAGTGCACTGTAATCGAAACTTGCTACGCATATTGTGAAGAAGCGCGCACTAGCGTGTTTTAAGTTTTTTGTTTCTAATTCGTTCATTTAGAGAGCAGCGCGAATATTCCGTAGGCGTACACCTGCGAATTCAAGTACATGATCACAACTCCGGCCTGGTCAGCATGGCGTCAAATGGGAACACTATTTGGTCTAGGTTGCTTGATAGTTGCTTTTATAAGGTTTATAAAGTTGCTTTTATTTGTTTTTCACTGATTACATTGTATAACAGTTTCCTAGAGCGTGGAACTGAATGGCATCTGCGCGTGTTTTGTTCGTTTGGTGCAGATCGCGGGATTGAGACAACATCCTTAATCGCAATCGGTGACTAATGGCAGGTCACCACTTCTCGCACTTCCTTTTTTGAGCGAATATAAATGTGAGCAGTGCTACTGTGCGTAAACGGTTAAATTAAATGCCTATTGCGTAGCTGGAAGTACGACTACCAGTGACGATATCTTTTTACTAAGCGTGATAGAAGGTAGAGATCTCGAAGCAGTAGCCGATGCTACACGGGGCAAAGAAAATTATGTATACCGCCTCTCTGTAATCCCCTAAACATTGGCATAGGGGGAGGTGCACCTGTACACTAAAATCGGAATATAGTCAGTCTACAAAGACCCATAACAACAGGAGATTTGGCTATAAGAGTGTCCGTACATCACGTCGAATGTACGAAAGCACCTTCTGCAGATACGACGGTGCCGGGTATACACTTTCTCAAGTGCGACCACCCCACAATTGGAACATCTGTGAATCACATTGTGCATAGTTTTGCTACAGTGTATAGAAAAGGCGCAGCAACTTCGACCACTAAACCCATTGAGAATAAAAGTTTTTATTCCGATAGGAATATTTTGGATAATACAGGCCGATTACCTCCGTCATCGTGGACGTCGCCGTGAGGTTTTGTATAAATTCCAAGCTGGATACCATGGCGGTGGCGCGCCGTATGTTGTAGGTGCGAGGGTGGGGAGCCAACAAGATTGGTTGCTCGGTGTGGTGGCGTTTTCTGGCGCCGGCGCGGGCGGAAGGCAGGCATGTTGCGTGCCCATTTTTCGCCCGTGCAAGGAGGGAGCGGGGAGACGTAAGCGCACAAAAAGGGGGGAAAGCGTGCGAGTTTGAGCCGAGAAGGATACTGGCTTGGTACGGCTTGGTTTGGACAGAGTAGCGCGCGACTCTGCTTCTACTCCTGCGGCGGCCGAGTATCGCGTGGCTGAGGGAAGCCGCGTGCGTCCTATCTTGGAGATAATCTGTGGTGGTTTCGAAGGCTAGTTGACGGCTTAAGCAGCCCCTGGAAAGTAAAGCTAGTTTCGGTTTCAAGGAACATGCGCGCTCCTACCGGTTGCCGGACATCCGAAGTTATTTTACTTATTTCTCTTTTGTGAATTTTAAATCGGGCGAAGCGCGGTAAGTGGTCGCCATCGTGCGTCCATCGAGCTTGCCTCCTCTCACCCTTGCCACTCGCTCAGCGATATCACAGTTCAGATCGCGCTTGGTCGTCTGCTTCGGTTGTCGTCCCAAGTGTGAAGATGGGAAAGATAAGACAGAGAAGCTTGATCAGGCGTGCAACGAACGGAAGACGCAGGAAACCAGGGGCGCGATCTTGTACGCGTTCCAAAATGGAACGGAGGCGGTCCGTTCCATCGAGCCGCATACGATTGGTCAATTTGATCGTAACGGTTCAAATTGACCAATCGTGTGCGGCTCACGGTTCAAATTTACCAATCGTGTGCAGATCGATGGAACGGACGGCCTCCGTTCCATTTTGGAACGCGTACAAGATTTGACCAGCATTTGTACCAGGCATACCAAGGCATTACCAGGCAGTACCAAGCATTTGACGAAGATGGCTAAATCGGAGCATCGGATGTGTTGTGCGGATCTGTGGTGTTCGAACACCGGGAATTTCAATTCTGCGGAGTTTTACAGATTTCCTAATGACCACGGGTAAACACAAGTACATCACTCTATTTTCCGAGCAGGTATTCATTTTTCATGAGTAAGACAGTTCTGTGCAAGCCTGAGTGAACTGACATGAGAGCAGTGTCGCTCGACTCATTCGTCATGACGGCAGCCCATCTGTCACCGGTGAAATACTTGTAATGAAGGGCTTGAGTGCGCGTTTTTGCACTATACATTTTGTTCACTCTTTGTCGGCATGCACAGCTAAGGTTAAAAAAAACGAAAACAAAGAAACACGCAGCCGTAGTGGTTAATAATGTTCGTATTGGTTTGGATCTTCTGGAATCTATTTTCAGTCATTATGTAGAAATTTATGTTGCGAATGTAAATTGCTTCTGTAGATTTTAACTTTCGCACTGCGTGGAGGTCAGTCTTTTTCCAGTACCGAATGTGTAAATAAAAACAAAAGCATTGAACTTTTACTTGTTGTTGAGTTTTGGCTGGCCGAGAAATCGGCTAGGTTTAGTTCATCCACTTCACAACACGCGAACGAACAAAATTAACGGTTGATAGTGCCAGGAAGTTATATTCTTCATGCTACTCCCCACTATATCTGTGGACTAGTTGAAGTGTAGCCCTAAACGTAACCGCAAGTTAGGACTTTCAAAGCGACTGCTTTCACGAAATGACGAAATGTAATATATTAACTGCGAATATTGGTAATTAACAACGGTTTGCCATATAAATATTCTTCATTATATTTGCTTGGCACTGGTGCGCACGAGCAATGTCCCAGTGGATTAGAAAATGAATAGCAGCTTGCAAGGGAAACCTGGTAGGAAGAAAGCGCTTCCTAATACACGACGCACTTCTACGGGTTCTGCTCCTCGATTAGGCCAATGTCGCCGCACGGCCAGCGGACCTGCAAGAGAGCACGAACTAGAGTGTACTAGACAATGTTCTAGTACACTCTAGCACGATCACAGTCCGCTTGCATGAGAAACGGGAAAGGAGGCCTTCCGCGGCAACCCTCCTCCACCCGGCTGCGCGCCCTCTCCCTCTACCTGCTGACCTCATAAGTGACGTGAAGGAGGCATTCTTTTGTTTGCGAATTATTTCCAGTAGGATATCCGGCAGCCGCCAGCTGTGAAAGCAGCGCTGCCGCCGCGTATCGGCATGGGACCGAGCGTACCATGGATGTATAGGGAGTTTCCGGCCCCTGGCGTAAGTGTGCGCTGTGTTCGCGCGTGCCTAATTCGCGTTGAAGCTAGAGAGTGCCACCAAGGGAAATTCGCTCGCCGCTGCTGCCGCCCTTCATCACGCCTTAACTATGACAGCAAGTGTCCGTGGTCATCGACTGAGATGTGTTCATGTTTGTTTGTGCGCGCGTGACACCGAGCATGTTTAGTTAGTAAGAGAATGCTTATAGCAGTTTATAAAGCTAATAAAACTACTAACCCTACTGGGTATAGCTGTCGAATCAAAGCATCGCAATCAATGCTTCGCCTCTAGGACGAAACTGGAGCTGTTCTTTTCTCTCTCTCGCATGGTCGTTGCGTGATCCAAACTGCGAATCTGTGGCACAAGGTGACGTAGCGCTCTTACGTGGGTACGCTGCTCTTGGCTTTCTAAGCTAACGCACCCAAGGTTAGCCTTGGCAAAATGGTGGAAGTGAGTGCCATATGCTTCGGATTTATTTTGTCGCCGTGTTTCACTGTTTCTGTCATTGGTTTCCAAACGTGTTTTGCACTTGCTTTAGATTTGTGCGCTTGGCAGCATGGTGTTACCGACCCGGAAATTTCCGTTCGCGATCGATTTGCGTATATACGCGCTGCCGGCTTAACAAAACGGTGAGTACATGACCTTCCAGATGGGTAAGAGCGGCTTCAGTAAGCTGCACACGCCGCGATATTTTCGAGGCGCCCCCGGACTCCTCCATATTCTTGCCTGCACTTTTTGTTTTCTGTATATGGTGCCACAACCCGCATCTGCTTATGATGCCTTTTCCGCGAGTGGGTCTATCGAGGAACACTTCATTTGCTGAAACACCATGTGTCATGTGAAGGGCTGTGAAAAATCGGAATATCCGTGGCAAGGTAAAGTGTTGTAGGCGCTTCGCGTGCCATATGACAGTTGGTCAGAGGACACCCAAACAGGCAACTAACTGCAAGTGCAAAATGACAAAGCCCCTGTGACCACGGATTCCCTTGACAGAATGAGGCAATCGTGCGACCAATGTCGAACGGTGGTAGATTACCCTTATAATAAAGCGAAGCTTTCAATGTCTCACGGATTCGTCCGTGAGCGCCGAAAACGCACTGCATAATAGCCAACTTGCACAACGGAACTATCTCAGCATCGGCGCACACAATAAAACAACGGCGCACAACATACGTATCGTAGAACAATACAGTTTACATTCGCAGTTGTACCGATAAGAACAATGGGAACTGCAACGCTACGCTACACAGACGACCTGTCTATATCTCCATTGCATTACACGCGTCACGCAATGCATTCTCGGCCGTCACCCTGGGTAGGCCGCGCGTGCAGGGCACGGCAGAAGAGGCTGCCGTACGGGAACGCAAGCACGAGTACGATCGTGTCCGTAAGGCCGATCCGGTGTATCGGCAACGGCACAGCCTCTGACTGTCTACCACAGCGATCATGAGGCAATATTGCACAAGTGTAGAGTCATCCGTGAAAGTGTGAGTGGGTGCGTGTAATAGCCGCCGATTTTGGACTTTACACGGAACCTCACGGCGACGACGACGGCAGAAATGCGCTTCGAGTGTCTATATAATTGCTATCACAAAAAAATCAAAGCCCCGTTCTTAAGGAAAGATGCCTGAACGCGAAGCTTTCTTCCATGAAAACTGAATTGAAGTTGGTGATTATGCAGTGCGTTTTCGGCACTCACGGACGAATCCGCGAGACATTGAAAGCTTCGCTTTATTATGAGGGTAATCTACCACCGTTCGACATTGGTCGCACGATTGCCTCATTCTGTCAAGGGAATCCGTGGCCACAGTGGCTTTGCCAGCTGCATGATAAAGGGTATAGAAATTAACGAAATGTGTCTTCATTCAACTTCAGCGTTGCAAAATACAGTCCTAAACAAGCAATCAAATCACATATGCATCGCATCGGGTCGCTCATCATTTCTTGGGTTCGTTTCGTGGTCGTTAGCTTTGGACTTTTACTTTAATTCAGTTTCCATGGAAGAACGCTTCGCGTTCAAGCATCTTTCCTTAAGAAAAGGGCCTTGATTTTTTTGTGATAGCAATTATATAGACACTCAAAGCGTATTTCTGCCGTCGTCGTCGCCATAGCCGTGAGGTTCCGTGTAAAGTCCAAAATCGGCGGCGCGTGCCTTATGCTCTAGGTGCCAGTGAAGCACGCGAGGGACGCGCGCTTTCACGGAAAGCCCCCGAACGCACGGCGGAAAGCAAACTCAACTTCTTCCGTCGCGTGAAAGGCCGTGGCGGGATGGGAGGAAGGGAGAGGGAGCGACGCTGTACTTCGGCGCCGACTGCGTATCTTGCGACCGATCACAAGGGGAACTGGAGACTCAATCTCGCACGCGAAAGGAGGAAAGCGGGAAGGCAGCGAGGGAGGGAGGCAGTGCTGCTTCTACTCTGTCAGCAACTGCGTACTTGTACTTTGCGCGGCTGCGGGCGGTCGCGCGCGCCACATCTTGAATGCGATCTGCTCACTGCTCCTTCCTTTGTATGCGCTGTGCTTTCGCCGCTCAGCTTCCGTTGAAGCGATAGACCGCACGAACCTTCGTTCGTTGCTGACGGCGCGCTTGGGCACGCCAGCGTTTTCACAGCGTTTGTCTGCGGTCATTGAGTGTGATCTACTTATGTTTGCTTGTGCGCGCTGGAACCATGCTTTTTAATTAACTTAGCGAATGCGTCCAAGTTTATACAGCCGATAAAACTCCTATCTTTACTATGTATAGCTTTCTACTAATTTGCTATCGCAGCTGATGCTTCGCCTTTGGGGCGAAACTGGGACTTTTTTATGTGCATTTGTTTATGTTGCGCATTCAATCTATGTACATTAATATGGCTTACACCGATTCCGCTAGCGTTGGAATTCCGTTCAGCTAAACTATCTTAAAAGTCAAAGTTTCCGCTACGTTTTGAAGCATGCCTAATACTAACATTATGAGGACTGCTCTGGTCTTTGTTTACAGGTACTCGGGGTTTCCATGGTTTCCATGACACTCGGTGGTGGTCAGTTTGGATTTGGCGGCGGATTTGGCAGCGGAGCTGGCGGTGGATTTGGTGGTGGACTTGGTGGCGCCTTTGGTGGCCCGGCATACGCCGGCACATTTGCACGGCAAGAACAGTATTACGTAAGTACCTCCAGACACATATAACATACAACGGCGGCGTTGCTTAGTCGCTGTGAGCCCACAAGCACTAGAAAAAGGCTTGGGATATAGCCGTACCTGCTACCGAAAGCTGGCATGCAACGCGTAGGGTAAGTCAGGCAGGTGGCCAGAGCACCGCTTGCGCGGTACCGCTTTTCCTTGATGAAATGTATCACGACATTTCTTCACCCTTTCGGCGGGGATTCATGTGCCTTAGTTACGTCAAAATGTAGTCCTCGTGCGAGAAGTTCTAATTATCTTTGTTGAATCAGCATTTAAGTATAAAAATGTTAACGGACGTGAAACTATGCACTAGACCTTCAGTGTAACATTGTGTCCTTCGTATTTCGTTAAAAAGGTACGACGAGTACCTGAAGCGGCACCGAATAAAACTTTCGAATGACCAAACATCAGTGCTAGTTACGAAATAACACCAGATACAATTGCACAGATAATACCGCCATGAGAATAAACTTGTGCGTGCACTGGTCACATCCAAAGAAACAAACAAAAAAGCTCCATGTCGACTGGCATAAATGTCATTGATGATCTCCCGAGCTCTGCTGCCTGCGATTACTCGTACTGTCGACATGTGAACGATTTGGCTGATGTTGGGAACTAATGCAACGTCGACGAAGTCCCGCAGTCTGATGAAGAGTTGCATGCCGCCGCAGCAGCTACAAGGTTTCGAAACAGAACAACCAACTCCTGTATGCGCCATTTTTCTAAGCAGGCGCTTCATAACGGTCTACCTTGTTAATTAAGATGAGCAGCTGTTCTGCGAAAAAGAGATCAGCTGCATTTTCACTAGCTATGCTTTGTACCTGCCCTAGTCATTTAGGTGCTAGTCAATTTTAATGCGGAAGGAACATTCCAAGCATCATATGTTTTGCGTGAGATCCAGTTATTCGAAAAAAAAAACAAGCATGAAGGTCGTGAACGTTGCGCTTCCTGATGTTGAGTGCCAGCTCATTCGCATGTATAATAATACTTTCTTAAAATTTTTGCAATTGAGCGGCAAGTTATAAATATATGTATATTTTCCACCTTCAATACGCAGCTAATATGTGTCGACAAATCATGAATCATGCTGGGTTAAAACAAACTTTAGTGCGCCGCGATAGTAAGTTCTTAAAAAACAAAAGATGCATAGTGCAAGCAATGCCTTTAAGCTTTAAAAAGCATTTTTGAGCGGCTCGGTGCAGAAATGACAAGTTAGGTATAAATGTTCTTGTTCTACACGTCATCTTTGTGCTAAAGCATATAAATATCTCACTCATTCGCAATTTCTGAACGCAGCCACCGCAACCGTACAGCTTCGGCTACGACAACGTAGATCAGTACGGCACCAAGACCTACCAGAAAGAACGGGGCGACGCCTCCAATACCAAGACGGGCATGTACGGCTACTCGGACGCCAACGGCATCTTCCGCCAGGTGAAGTACATCGCTGATGCTGGCGGATTCCGCGCAAAGATTGACACCAACGAGCCCGGAACCGCCCCTGGAGCCAGTGCCGACGCGGTCTACAATGCGAACCCTCTCCCCGCTGGCCCGCAGTACCGCATCATTGGTGGCTCCTCTCCCTACTCCTCTCGCTACACGAGCACCTCCGCTTCTGGCCCTTGGTCTGGATAGTCAAGAGTGTGACGTGGGGAGGCGTTTGCTGAATAATTGTCCCGGCTTCTGACGCTGTTCCTTTGTCAAAGGAATAGGTATGCCTGATGCTCTCAGAGGCTGAATGTTTCCTGTGTACATTGTAGATATGACTGTGTGCTGCCAGGGAAAATAATAAAAAATGCGAATAAAAGCCTGCTGCAGCAATCGTCAAACACTCCTTCTCGTTTTTTTTTCGTAAAAAATAAGGCATCTGACCCGGAACTCACAAGCATGCAGCAGCTCGTGACTTCCAACAAACGAAAATGGCGTAAGCCATTCGCAGCTTCTCTGGATGATCTGCATTACGGCTTGTGCGTGCCTAGCTCATTTATTTACGTCGCTGCATCACAAGGACACACAATTGGCATAGACTACCTGTTATACTTTGCACTCTGCCAGTCGCGGTGGCTCAGTTAGCTAAGGCGTTGCACAGCTGATCACGAGGTCGCGGGATCGAATCCCGGCCGCGGTGGCCGCATTTCGATGGAGGCGACATGCAAACACGCCCGTGTGCTTGCGTTGGAGTGCACGTTAAAGAACCCAAGGTGGTCAAAATTAATCCGGACCCCTCCACTACAGCGTGCCTCATAATCAGAACTGATTTGTCACGTAAAACCACACAAAGAAAAACTAAACTTTCTGCTCACCTCCAATTGAATGTTGTGCAACTTTATTCGTGAGGCTACAACTGAGCTTCACACTGATGTTAGTGGTGCGGACGGCGACACTGCACTCGTAAAACTGCATGGCGAATGCCAGCAGGGCATCACCTACTGAATTTCTAGCATTGCTAAGGATCAGTGGAAGCACACGGTCACCGAATTGGAATGCTTCGAGGTAGCAACCTCAAGTTCCGAACATACTGGCACGCTAGAAATTCAGGATAGTGATTGACGACCACTGTCTCCCTTGGTTGCAACACGCGACCCTACTAGTCAGTTACCTCGCTGGTCGTTACGATTTCAAGAACACGTCTTTTATTTCATATGCAAGGGTGGTTTCACATAAAATAAACAGTTTTCTAAATGTTTTGCGTATTTACTGCCTTGAGTGTGAAGTCTCTCGTCAACCTGCCGATGAAACGCACGCCCGATACTATTGTTACCTGCGAAGCCCACTCCATCACTTCCTGTGGATTCAATCTGCTCACAATGTTGTCCTGATGAGCCTGAAATGGATTACATAGAGATATCAACGTCTGTATTCATACCTAGTCACAACTTCCTTGAGTGACTTATCGCCTTCAAGCTCACCTTCAACCACTAGACTGCAGTTGACAGGCATAAACAAGTACAGTAATGCAAATTTTCAGATTAACGAACTTTTGAGAAGTCCTCTGCTAGCATCTTATATTTTCAATGTAACGCATATTTCAGTAATACGAACTTGTGAATGCCGAACGTTTCAGAATAACGATCGTTATTCAGTTTCCGTGTCATGTTAACAGCGCTTCAGTACAACGACATAATATTCCAAAATCTGGGAATTCTTAGATTTTCGTGCACCCCGTCACGGCAGCCGAAACAGGAGGCTAGCAGACGACAAGGCGCAGGAAGCGGACGCCGTGGCGCATGAGTTCGGAAAACCTGAGACGGCACCTGAAGGGGGAAAACAATTGCCCGCCAATCCACCCTGTGAAGGTGGTTGGAAAGCGAACCTTTTTACGCCACCCTCACGGTGACTGCGGCGCACTTGATATTTCACACACTACAACGTAATTTTAACCACGGCCTTTATTATTATTTACTTCACAACAATGTTCACTACTGCTTTATGATCGGTGTGATATACACTACTAGACTACCCCATAGTGGGGTAGTCTAGAAAATGAACCGAAGCAGTTACTAGGCTGGAAGGGTTTCGAATGACGTCAACCCTTATTCAAGCAGCTGCATAAGCTTTGCAACAGCTGCAATCTAATCTTACGGACCGCGCCGAGCCTGTTTCCGTTGTTTGCCCGCAGCCCTTATCATCCATCATGTTGGCTCATCACTTTGAAGCTTGTTTTTGTGGTTTTTCTTGCGAAAACGAGAGCTTAGTTGTACGCTGAATGCCTGCATTCAAGTAAGCTATACTGCTATACCTGCAATTGTTAGCGGTTCGTCGGACTTGTTGCAAATTATGTTCCAAAAAGACATGAGCAATTTGTGGCACCACTGAATTGTAGCATTCGCGAGCCAGGTTTCTTAGCTCATTTACCAGATCCGGTGATATACTTGCGAGAGAAGTAACGCTTCACTTATTCCTATGCGACCGGTAGAAGCCTTCTTCTTATATCTTATGTACTTTGTGGTTGTCATACTTTAGGCCACCTACTGTGGCTACGTGAACTTGTCAAATGGTGCAGCAGAAAACTGTCAGCAGCTGGTATGACGTCAAATACAAAATGACCTGACAAAATGACTTCAGAAGCTACGTCGAGCTAACTCGACGTAGCTTGCATTAAAAGTCACATTCTGCCAACGACAACACCAAATATAGGTATAATGCTGACGTCAGTTACGAGATAATTTCGTCGAGCAAAGATTGAGACATCAGAGGTTTACATTAACAAACAATATCTTCTGAGAAGCATTTCATTGCCGAGGAAATAGAGGTCCGATGCGGGTGTGCACTGCGTCGGCGTAGTTTTCATTTCAGCAGAATATGACGTCGAATTGTTTAGAGAAGCTTTGCGGTCGCGACAATAGCAGGGGGAGGGGGGGGGGGTGTTGTCGCCATCGCCGCATTCGCCCTTGCATTATACTGTGCAAAATATTCTTCCCGAACGACTAACACAGTCATGACCTAAATTGAAGTTTGAGTGTAAAATTCGCGAGGAATACGTTTGCGCGATTTTCGTGCTTCGCCTTACTATTGCGTGTTGGCTGCCCGTATAGTACGTGTCATGCAGTCACTGAAGCCAGTACGCCGCACGACGTAGAGTTTCTGGTCGCCGATGTTCTCGTCGACTGCAGATTTTCTGGCGTGAACGGTGTTTGTGGTCGGCACGAACGGGGCAGCCGGGCGGCGAGACCGACTGTGCGAGGAAGTCACACAGTGTTGGTCATGACAGCATCTCGGCGCTGACGCCCGGTAGCCCGTGCGCGCGAAAGCAGCTCAGGAGTTCTGCCCGCGGTGCCTCCAAAGAACTGCACCGCAGCAGCAAGTGGTCGAGGATCTCCACTTCACCACAGTTGTTACAGAAATCCGCAGAGGCGAGACCGAGGTGTTGCCTACGCGCTCGCGTCGACACGCACCCGACGCGCAACCGTAGCACCCCAGCCCACTGCTGTGGCGAATTACGTGAGTCGAGGTGCATTTTTTGGAGGTGTCGTCACAGCGAGACGCATGTGTTCGCTGTTGAGGGTAACGTCGGTAAGCGGCAGCTGGAGGGAGCCTGCTGAGCGCTCGTCGCCGCCCTCGCTGCCGAGCACACCGCAGAGGACTGGGAACCGCTGCAATTGGCCCCTGAGACATCTCCGCGCATGCGCGGCAAACTTGCGGCGTATCTCGCGCACACCTGAACTTCACGCTCGCCATGCTCTATAAACTGCGCACGCGCGAAAAAAAAAGCTGCACATAGGGATTTCTGTTTTTTGACGATTCGCCTGTGTCTAGGTGCTACTGAGGAGTTGTCACTCCTTGAATATCTGACTTTGCCTAGGTACTACGGTGGAGAACTTCCTTCACTCGTTTTGTATGTGTTTGTACCTAGGGTAGCCGGCGTGTGCGTTTGCGGCCACCTCTCGCCGTCCCCCCCTAGTTATAGAAAACTCCATGCCCCGGGTAGGGGCTGTACCCGCGCGCCGCTGACGACGCCACACGCCTCGCTGCCGAAAAGCCGCGTCGCTCAAGTTTTCAACGACGAAAGTAGGCACGCTCACAGCGAGAAAAGGGAACAAGACGGCGGGATGAAGGTGCCTGTGTGCTGAGGCGACAACAATGACGCCGACATGGTAAATTTTTTTTGGTTGGTTGCGGTGAAACTGAGACGATGCGAGCTTCCGCTCTTGCGCAAGGGGATACTTCTCTCGTTTGTGCCCCGGAACCGTGGCGGAAGCCGCGGTGCCGGGCGCCGACGCGAAGCAGCGCTCGTTGGGGTGTTGCGGAGCGCAGCGTGGCAACACCCCCCCCTCCCCCCCCCCAAAAATACTACTCCAGTCAGGTAGACTGCTCTCTCCCTGATAGTGAGATTATATTTAGATCATCAAAACAGTGATGCGTTTATTTAGGAATACCATCGATCTCTTAACAGCAGCCACAGTTCTACCTAGTCACCACCAGCCCAGCGTGTTCTCCGTTCCAACGCCGGGGGCGTGAAGACAGCGTCACGTAATCAAGCCTCAAGTCTTGGAAGCCAACGTTAGGCACAAACGCATACAAAATGAGCAAAAGAAGTTCTCCGCCATAGTACCTAGGCAAAGTCAGATATTAAAGGAACAAAAGCCCCCAAATTTTCTCTCTTAACACGACTTCGCGCGCAGTGAGCTCTGCTAGGGACGAACAGAGCAAAACTAGCAAATCGACAACTCCTCAGTAGTAACTAGAGACAGGCGAATCTTCAACGAATAGAAGTCGCTATGTGCATTTTTTCCCTTTTTTTCGCGCATACGCAGTTTAGAGAGCATGGCGAGCGTAAAGTTCAGATCTCGCGCACTAGAGAGGAGCCGCGGCCCTTCGCCTGGATGCGGCTCAACGCCACGCGGGCGATGATGATGATGATGATGATTTATTGGCACGCCCTTTGAAACGGGGCGGCGACAAATAGTCACCTAGCCTGCTTGATTTAATCAGGTATACTATACATGTTCTTTATCTAGCATTTTTGTATACCTCTCATTATTTTTCTTTTTCAAAAATTTACCTTGTACCGCTGCCTATGATTTTAAGTGATCAGGTCGTATCCATCTTTTCCCTGCTTTTTTTTCCACCAGTACTCTAATCGTCTCTTGCTGATCTCTACGGCTGATCTGTTTATGTTTCCTTCCACTTTAAACCAAAGCGCTTCTAGGAGTTGCACGTTACCTACGGTTCTCGCTGGGTGGATCCCGTCGCATTCCATTAGGATGTGCTGATTGGTCTCTGGATCTTTACTGCAGCATACACATGTCTCATCTAGTTCCGAATATTTGTTCCGATATGTTTTCGTCCTTAGGCAACCGGCTCGAGCCTCAAATAGCAAGGCACTGCCCTTTGTGTTATCGTACAGATTTTCCCTTCTAATTTCTTTCTTCTCATTCTTGTAAATCGCCATTGTCTTTTCGTTTCCATTCTTTGCATCCAATTCACGGTCTCTATTTCTCCACTTTCTTTCTGATGACACCTGGTTGTCTATTTACAGTTTCGATTATCCTGTACTTGGTTGCCAACTTCCTTGACCTCTTCCTCCATTCTGTGTCCACGCTTTTCATGTAGAGATAATTGTGCACTTTAGCCGCCCATTTACTTTCATCCATGTTCCTGAGCCTTTCTTCAAAACTAATTTTGCTTTGTGCTTCTCTGACTTCAAAAGAGGCTCAACCCATGTCACCATGCACTGCCTCATTTGTCGTATTACCGTGTGCTCCCAAAGCCAACCGACCTACTGATCTTTGGTTAACTTCCAAATCCGCCAATATATCCGATTTTAAGCATATAATGGCATTTGCGAATGTTAGCGCTGGCACCATTACTCCTTTCCAGATTCCACGCACCACCTCATACTTATTGTGGCCCCACAGTGCTCTGTGTTTCATTATTGCTGCATTGCGCTTCTCCTTTATTTTCAGATTATCTTGGTGGTTGCTTGAGTAATTCTTTCCCTCGTTTATGTGTACGCCGAGGTACTTTTATTGCTTCACTATGGGTATTACTTGCTGTTGAATTGACACCACGAAGTTACTCGTGTGTTCATTAAAGATCATAATCCCTGATTTCTCTGTGCTAAACTTAAGGCCTAGATTTGTCGCTGCGTTCCCACAGATATTCGCAAGTATCTGTAAATATTTTTTATTGTCCGCTAGTAGCACAATGTCATCTGCGTACATCAGTCCAGGGACCTTCTGTTGCACCATTTGTCCATTACGCATGTAGGATAAACCAAAACCTAATTCGCGGTTTTCCAGTCGTCTTTCTATGCCCTTGACGTAAAGCGTGAGCAACAATGGTGACAGAGGGCATCCTTGCTTCAATCCTTGGTGAATTCCCACCATTTCATTTCCTTTTCGGCCTTCCCATGCCATTTGTACTTGGTTGTCTCGATATATCTCCCTCAGCAGCTCCACGAAATCGTCATCTATGCCTTCGTATTGAAGAATATCACACAACAATTCCCTGTCTACGTTGTCATAAGCTCCTTTAATATCTAGAAATGCTATCCATAAAGGTCTTTTCTGAGCTACTGAAATCTCTATGCACTGAGTTAGTACAAACATATTGTCTTCTAAGCGTCTGCCTGGCCTGAACCCATTCTGTAGTTCCCCCAATACACCGTTTTCCTCCACCCATTTCGACAGTTCTAATGTTATGGCTTGCATTGCCATTCTATATATCACCGACGTTACTGTAACTGGCCTGTACGAGCTCGTCTTATCCTTATCTCCTTTGCCTTTGTAGATGAGATTCATCTTGCTTTCACGCCATCCAACGGGAATATTCTTTGTTCTAATCACTTGCTCTATAGCATTAGTCAGCAGTGCCTTGCTTTTTGGACCGAGGTTTTTGATTAGCTGTATTGGGATTTCATCGGGTCCTGTTGCCGTGTTGTTAGGGACATTTTCTGCTGCCTTTTTCGAATAAAAGCTTTCTATGCTAAATTTTGATCTCTCAGGCCTCTCTGTTGTTGCTGGATCTGTTGTCTGAACTACGCTTTTTCTCGTGCCGAAGTTATGCCTGATAACGTCTGTGATGTACCGCAGCGCATCATCGCCTTCATAGATGTTACCGTCTTCATCCCTTATAGCCGGACACGAGAGCGCCTTCTGGCGGCGCTGTTGACTCGAGTCCCAAGCTGATGCCCCAAAGCTCAGCTTCAACTTAGGGGAGCACTGGGAGTTTGCCAAAGAGAGTATTAAAATTTAAGCTGTCGGAAGTAATAGTTTGAGGACAAAAATAAAAGAAAACGAGCAACAAATATTGCTGTCAATATTGACGGCCCTTCAATGCAGGGAGCCAGGAACTTATCAAGACATATCTGCGCGACGTCAAAAGAAGCTTGAAGTCTTACATGAAGAGCGTTGTGGAGGTGCACTCGAGCACGCGAGGGGGCACTGGCATGAAGGCAGCCCCCCATATAAGGAGTAATGACACTCGAGAAAATGCGCGCATGCCGAAACCAGATTGAATCCAAAGGAAGTGACGGAATGGTCTCCGCTGGTAACAATAGTATCGGGCGTGCAGGTTGAGATACTCTCATTCTAGGCAGTAAGTGGGCAAAACATTTAAACAACTGCTTTTTTACGTAAAACCACTCTTGCATATGAAATAAATATCGTATTCTTGAAGTCATAACGACCAGCGAGGCAACTGACTAGTAGGGTCGCCTGATACAACCAAAGATAGTGCTCGTCAGTCACTATCCTGAATTTCTAGCGTGCCAGTATATCGGTAACTTGTGGCTTCTACCTCGAGGCATTCCAATTCGGTGACCGTGTGGTTCGACTCATCCTTAGTAATGCTAGAGATACTGTAGCTGTTACCCTACTGGCATTCGCCATGCAGCTTTACGAGTGCAGTGTCGCCGTCCGCACCACTAACATCAGTGTGAAGCTCAGTTTATCCTCACGATTTAAATTGCACAAAATTCAATTGAAGTTAAGCAGAAAGTTTAGTTGGCAGAACGCGAATTATAGCAGGTCGTTCATGCGAATTGCGTGTCCTTGTGAAGCAGCGCCCTAAATCAATGAGCTGGGCAAGCACAAACCGTAATGCAATGGCGAAAATAAACAGATCGTCCAGAGAAGCTACGAATGTCCTACGCCGTTTTCGGTTGTTGCAAGTCACGAGCTGCTGCACGCTTCTGGGTGCCGAATCACTGGCCCGATTCACAAAGATTTTCGTTTGTAAGTACTCTTTGCCATTGGCCGGCCACCTTAGATAATAATGTCTTACATCCTGATTGGCTGAAAATCTTTCTTACGAACAATTCTAGCGTAAGATATTGTGAATTCGCGCCCAGATGCCCTATCTTCACGAAAAAATGACGAGAAGCGTTTCACGACTCCTGAAGCACGCTTTTATTCGCATTTTGGATTATTTCCGATGGCAGCACACAGTCATAACTACACTGTGCACAAGAAACGTCCAGCCTCTGAGAGCAGTAGGCACACCTGTTCCTTTGAGAAAGGAACAGCGTCCGAAGCCGGAGCAATTATTCAGCAAGCGGCTCCCCACGTCACACTCTTGACTATCCAGACCAAGGGCCAGAAGAGGAGGCGCTTGTGTAGCGAGAGGAGTAGGGAGAGGAGCCACCAATGATGCGGTACTGCGGGCCAGCGGGGAGAGGGTTCGCATTGTAGACCGCGTCGGCACTGGCTCCAGGGGCGGTTCCGGGCTCGTTGGTGTCAATCTTTGCGCGGAATCCGCCAGCATCAGCGATGTACTTCACCTGGCGGAAGATGCCGTTGGCGTCCGAGTAGCCGTACATGCCCGTCTTGGTGTTGGAGGCGTCGCCCCGTTCTTTCTGATAGGACTTGGTGCCGTACTGGTCAACGTTGTCGTAGCCGAAGCTGTACGGTTGCGGTGGCTGCGTTGAGAGATTGCGTGTGAGTGCGATATTTATATGCTTTAGCACGAAGATGACGTGACTAACAATAGCATTTCTATCTAACGTGTCATTTCTGCGCCGAGCCGCTCAAAAATGCTTTTTTTCAAGCTTAAAGGCATTGCTGGCACTATGCATCTCTTTTTTTATATATAGCGAAGCTGTTAAGGGCTTACTCTTCGATGGTCGCGTCTGGAAATAAAATAAAAACTCTCATTTGCCGTATGCTGTATGTGCGAGTGAAAGCGCGCAAGGGCCAGGGACGCGTGCTTTCACGGGGAGCGAACGCACGGCGGAGAGCAACCGCGACTTCCCAGGCAAACTAAACTGTGCGTGTGCTCGCCTGCTCTCCCACTGCGGCGCACTCGCGCAGCCCTGCCGCACTCTGCCGCCTGTGCCCCGGACTCTCTCTGGGCTCTCGCCCACCTCTCCCCTAACAGCGTCGACAACGGCATTTAGCCGTTCCGTAACGTAGCCAGGGTTTTTGACAGCGGTTGTGTGTGGTCACACAAACAACGCGTACAACTGTTGACAACGGCGGCGGCGTTTTGCCCCCGTTCATACCGAACGCGCGCGGCGTCGGTGATGTGTTTATGAAGGACGTGCCAACCTTTTCCGTGCACACTATGGCAGTGTACCGTAGCAATCATAAGGACATGGTCCCTGTGGTGACTCAATAAATGAAAACCACCGGATCATGCATATTTCTCATTATATAATAGTTCAAATAACCAATTACTCCATCACATCTCAATAGTCATAATTGGAAATACATAATTCCCATCATAGTACAGCTTCGCTGGTCTTCCATCTACACCCCAGTGCAAGGGCTGACATTTTTTTAAGAACTTTCTATCGCGGCGAACAGAAGTTAGTTTTAGCCCAGGATAATTAATGATTTTGAATATATATTAGCTACGTATTGAATGTAGAAAATATACTTATATTTTCAGCTTGCAGCTTGATCACAAAAATAAAAAAGTGTTATTATACATACGAATGAGCTTCCATTCAACATCAGGAATCGCCACGTTGACGAATGTCGTGCACTTTTTTAGGATAACTCTATTTCACGCAAAACATATCATGCTTGATATTTTCTTTCCGAATAGTAAATTACTAGCACCGATGGTTCGATGAGGGCAGGCACGAAGCCTAGGTGGTGAAAATACAGCTGATCACTTGGTCGCCAAACAACTGCTCATATTATTTAGCAAGCTAGACCGTTATGAACCGCCTTTTAGGAAAGTAAGCTTTCCTCTTTTGAGACCTTGCAGCTGGTGCGGCGGCATGCAACTCTTCATCAGACTGCGGGACCACGTCGACGTTGCATTAGTTCCTAACATCAGCCAAATCGTTCACATGTCAACAGTACGAGTAATCGCAGGCAGCAGAGCTCGGGCGATCATGAATGGCATTTATGCCAGTCGACATGGAGATTTTTTGTTTGTTTCTTTAGATGTGACGACACTTGTCATTTTAATGAAATTTACAGAGCAATATCTCATGGGGTGTTGCGTCAGTTTACGTGACGGGTGCACGCACAGGTTTATTCTCATGGCGGTATTATCTGTGCAATTGTATCTGGTGTTGTTTCATCACTTGCACTGCTGCTTCACCCTTCGAAAGTCTGTTATTTTATTTGGCGCTGCTTCAGGTACTCGTGGTAACTTTTTAACGAAATACCAGGCACCCAATTTTACACTGAAGTTCTAGTAAATAGTTTCACGCCCTCCAATATTTTTATACTTAAATGCTGATTCAACAAAGGTAATTAGAACTTCTTGCGCGAGGACTAGATTTTGACGCAACTAAGGCACATGAATTCCTGCAGAAAGGGCGAACAAATATCATGATATAGTTCAAATAAAAGCGGTACCGCACAAGCGGTGTTGTAGCCACCTTCATGACTTATCCGACGCATTGCATGTCAGGTTTCGGTAGAAGCTACGGCTATATCCCACGTCTTTTTCTAGTGCTTGCGCGCTCACCGCTACTATGAAACGTCGATGTTGTATGTGATATGGGTCTGCAGGTACTTACGTAATACTGTTCTTGCCGTGCGAACGTGCCGGCGTATGCCGGGCCACCAAAGGCGCCACCAAGTCCACCACCAAATCTACTGCCAGCTCCGCTGCCAAATCCACCGCCAAATCCAAACTGACCACCACCGAGTGTCATGGAAACCATGGAAACCCCGAGTACCTGTAAACAATTCGCAGAACAGTCCTCGTAATGTTAGCATTAGGCATGCTTCAAAATAAAGCGGAAACCATGAATTTAAACAAGCTAAGCGGAAATCTAACGTGAGCGGAAAGAGCGTAAGCCATAGTAATGTACATAAATAGAAGGTGCAACAGATTCAAATGCACATAAATATAAGGATGATCCACCACCGTTCGACATTGGTCTCACGACTGCGTCATTCTGTCATGCGAATCCGTGGCCACAGTAGCTTCGTTATTTTGCACTTGCAGTTCCTTGTTTCGGTGTCCTCTGGCGAACTGTCGTGACTTAAGATTCGCTGATGTAAAACGATCACGTATCGCTTTGTTTGTCACATGGCACGCGAAGCGCCGACGACACTTCGCCTTGTGGTGGACATTCCAATTTTTGACAACCCTTCACATGACACGCTGTGTTTCAGCAAATGAAGTCTACCCCGATAAACCCATCCGCTGAAGAGGCATCATAAGCAGATGCGGGTTTTGGCATCATCTATAGAAAAGAAAAAAATGCAAGCAAGATTACGTAGCAGTCTTCCTCGAAAATAGCGTGGCCTGTGCGCTATAACGTAAAATGATTCCAAACTGTTTTGATTTCAATTTCTGCAATCAGCCTCGACGACTGGTCAAAACACTTACGGGCCATTCCTTACTTCGCCTGCCTGTCACGCGACGTCACGAAAACCGCGATAGCTCCGCATCTGATATAACGTGTACACACTGATTATGCATGATTAAACAGCACAAAAGAAAAATAATCATTCCTGATTCGACGCCTTTTCACCATTAGCCCTCTGCTTGTGGTGCAATGTTTTCTGGCTACGCCTACTTCGTCTGTCTGTCACGCGGCCTCAAAAAAATAGAAAAAAACGTGAAAACTCACCACGTCAAAGTGACGTGTACGCGAAAAAAAATGGACGAATATGCCGAACACAACTGAAAATTTTTCTGAATAGCCAGAGACAGCCCAGTTCTGAAAGGAATAGAAGATGGCTGCCCACCGATCGCTCAGGCCCTCGCGACTCGCACCTTCCGGTGAGTATCTATTTATTTGCGCATGATAAACCTTCTTGCGTGGCTGTAAAATGTTATCGAGCCCTTTCGGCATGCATGCGACATAGCTCTGCCAACTCTTCCTTGCTGAGGATCCGTTTTAGCGGCATTCTTCTCCTTCCGTTGCACGCCGCCGCGATTTTCGACCAGCCACCGCAAGCTTAAGTAAGGCGAAGCGGACCAATCGGAGAAGCCGGCACCATCCTCTTAATGCGGTTATCTATATTTAGTTTGCTGGCTCGGCCCCATCGAAACCCTCTCCACTAGAGTGTGCTCGTCGCCTCTTTTCAGCCAATCAGATAAGAAAAACCGCAGAGTGTAGACAACGTTATTGGTTTTGAAAGCGAACAAAGATTACCTCCTATAAACGAGGTGAGTGTTTGATTTTCTTGTTAAGCCAACGCTACGTGGGCTCTATTCTGAACACGCATGGCCGCTGCACCCCCGCCATTATCCGCCGTCCTGGCTGTCTCATTGGGTGTCCGGAGGTCACGTGTTTTGAAATTTGTGCCGGGAAATGGAAGTTTTGCAAAATGCAATTTTGCGTTTTCGTCAGAATGACGAAACGTGACGTGAAGCTGCAAATTTTATCGACTAATACTTTTTTGTGGTTCTTGGCACGTCTATTGCGACTTTAGCGCTTTAAAAAGAAAGTGGGCGGTAGAGTGCAGAAACCGTGCAATGCATCTGCAATTTCGCGAATATGTGGTGGCGCGAATATGTGGTGGGCTCGGCGGCTGTGCACAGACGCAGACCGCTAATCCTTTCACTCTTGTCATGCAGGTGTTTCAGCGCTCATTCGTGCGCCTGTTGCTTCCATCCTTAGTGACGGCTTCCCTGGCAGTCCCGCTGCAATATCGTGCTTGGTCAGGTGTACATGACAGGATTGCCTGTCACCCATCCCTGATGCGCACCTCTGGATTTGCACCGACCTTCCGGCCCCTGGATTTCGTCGGGAGCGGCAGATCCGCGTTTTCGATGACACCGCTACCGAAGGCGGTAGTGCGCGATGCAGCGTGGACAAACCTGTCGTCATCAACATCAACTCTCCCGGCAACTATAAAAGAGCAGGCAATACCGGTGGCGCCTTGTGGGTTCGGCGGCTGTGCACAGACGCAGACCGCTAATCCTCTCACTCTTGTCATGCAGGTTAGTAAAGCTTGCAGTCTTTTTTCTAAGAAGTCTAGCAATCGTTTCCTGTTTCAGCTGCCGAGCCCGCACTGCTGCATTCTTGTCGCTCTTGAGTGTTCTCATGTAATTCGTGCTTTGTTCATGATGTCGGGTGATGTCGAAAGCAACCCGGGCATGGACTCTGATGCTTTACTAGCTGAATTGAAGAACTTGTCTGCTGGACAGTCGCAATTAATCAGTCAGGTTCAAGACCTGAAAACTCTTTTATTGTCGACGGACAAAGCTATTGCTGATCTGGGCAGGCGCATGACTGATCTAGAGGGGCATTATCAAAATCTTGTCTCCCTACGCTCTGACTTCGAAACCGTGAAAACATGTACCGCTCAAGTGGCCACCGTGGTACACCGGCTTAAAACGCGTATTGATGACGCCGAGAACCAGTCACGACGCAATAATCTAATTTTTTATGGCCTCCCTGAATCAACGTAATCAGAGGCGTTTGCCCAGACCGAGCAACTTATCATCAAGCACTGCCACGATCATTTGAATATTTGTATCGAGCCGAAAAAAATTGAGCGCGCAGATCGTCAGAGTCATCGCACAGGTACTACCCGCCACCGTCCTATCATAGCGAAATTCACCTTCCATAAAACGAAAGAATTGGTTCTTTCTAACCGCCGCAAGTTCAAAGGAACCAGCTTCAGCGTTGGAGAGGATTTCTCTCGTTCCGTACAAAACGCTCGCAGGCGTCTCGTTACTTTCGCTAAAAGCAAATCATTACCTTTCTCTCTGCGATTCAAAACACTGCATATCGGCCATAAGGGCTACGTCTACGATGAGCAAACACAATCTGTCAAAGAAATAATATAGCAATTTCCCCGTCGTAAAAATATCCGTTTCGCTGCTAAGCCCAAATCTAACATATCATTGTATGTAATCTTTACGAACGCACGCAGTTTCCTTCCAAAACGTGACGCTTTTTCCAACCTTGTTTTATCATCCAACAGTAATATAATGGTGATAACCGAAACCTGGCTAACAGAAGATATAACAGATACAGAAGTACTAGCTGACCTACCGGAATTTCATGTCTATCGAAAGGATCGCAAAGGCATGCGGGGGGGAGGGGGCGGTGTAGTGATTGCTGCGCACCAGCAGTTATCGTGCTCCGTAGCCAAAAACATCGCTTCTGATCTTGAAGTATTATGGCTAATTATTCACACTTCCTTCCATACAATCATTCTCTGTGTTTGCTACAGGCCTCCAAATAATATTTCAGATTTCACATTTAGACTTAATAACAGTTTGAGTGACCTTACTAATCAACACCCGCACGCAGAAGTCCTCCTTTTTGGTGATTTAAATTTTTCTCAAATAGACTGGAGCAATGACGTCCCCATAACTATGGGCAATGAGCCTGCCAGAGGTTTTGTGGATTTCTGCCTTAATTTCAATTTAACTCAACTTGTATCAGAACCTACACGCGTTGCACTGAGCACTTCTAGCATCTTAGATCTCATCCTAACCAGCAATCCGGAAAGCTTATCATCAATAGCATATCTAGCCTGAAATCAGCGACCACAAAGTAATTCACGCACGTTTTCGTTTCAACCCGTAAGACGCGATTTAGTCAGCAAAACAATCCGCCTGTACAATAAAGGCAATTATGATGCCATTAATAGTGATCTGAGCGCATTTCTTCCTATGTTCGTGAGGTTATGTTCTACGCGCTCTACTAATGAAAACTGGTTAATATTTAAAAACAAGCTAGGTGATGTCGTTGACAAGTTCACACCGAGAATAACGTTCCGCGGAAACCGTAACAAGCCATGGTTCACTAAAACACTTAAGCGACTTGAAAACAAAAAGAAACGTCTCTTCCGCTCAGCCAAACTAAACGGACACCCCTCTGCTTGGGGGAAATATTTTGTGGCCGAAGACGATTATCTGAGGGCTATACGGAATGCTTAATTCTCCGTTTTCCACGATGAACTGCCTAAAATGCTTGCAAACAGCCCTCGTCAATTTTGGCAAATAATAAACCCTCGGGAGGCGCGCATGATCAGCGTGTTAAATGCACATGGCGAATGGTCAGCGACAGCGAGTGTGCTGACATTTTTAATGCAGCCTTTTCTCTGTATTTACTAACGAGACTTCGACTCCAGATTTTCCCACATCTACTAACGTATCTGCGTGTATGCCACCAATTATATTCTCGATAGACGGAATCACCTCGATAATTGATAACGTCAAGCTTTCATCGTCAGCAGGTGTAGATTATGTTAATTCCAAACTCTTAAAAAATATTAATTATGTATCTGCTGTGTACCTAACTTTGTTGTTTTCGCAGTCACTCTCTACAGGCACCTTACCATCCGACTGGAAAGTGGGCAAGGTCGTTCCAGTCTTCAAATCGGGCAATAGAGAAACTCCATTAAATTATCAGTCCGATATCATTAATTAGTGTCCCCTGCAAAATCATGGAACACGTCATATACTCGCATATCATGAACTTCTTAGACTCAATCTGTTTTTTTCACCCTTGTCAGCACGGATTTCGAAAAGGCTATTCCTGCGAAACGCAGTTGGCCATTTTCCTTCACGACCTGCATGCTAACCTTGACAGTAACCTTCAGACTGATGCCATATTCCTAGATTTTGCAAAAGCATTTGACACAGTTCCTCATAAACATTTGCTGCTAAGATTATCTCAGTTAAATTTACACCCCGACGTACTAAAGTGGATAGAAGCATTCCTGACTAACCGCTCTCAGTTTGTTTTCGTTAATAACCATTCTTCTAGCAGACTCCGAGTAACATCAGGCGTCCCACCGGGATCCGTCTTAGGACCGCTTCTTTTTCTAATTTGCATTAATGATCTACCAACACAGGTATCATGCAACTTTCGTATGTTTGCAGATGATTGTGTAATCTACCGCAAAGTTACCAACACATTAGACCACACATTCATCCAGAACGATCTCAATAATGTAAAGAATGGTGTAATCGCTCGCTGGCTAATGAACCTAAATCCTAACAAATGTAAACTCGTGTCTTTCACTCGCTGCGGAAACCCCCTCACATTTACCTATTCCATTGCTGATGTTCCAATAGAATCAGTCCAATCATTCAAATATCTTGGTGTCACTCTAGTGATCTGTCCTGGCGCTTGCACACTACTGACATAATCTCATCAGCCAATAGATCACTGGGATTTCTTAGGCGACATTTACATCATACCTCACAACAAGTAAAAGCGTTGGCCTATAAATCATTTGTAAGATCAAAACTTGAGTATGCATCTCCCATCTGGAACCCGCATCAGATTTATATCATAAATGCACTCGAGGCTGTACAAAATCGTGCTACTAGGTTTATTCATTCTTCATATTCGTACGATATCAGCATTTCATCGATGCAAAGCGGAATCTGGCTTGGAAACGCTTCCTTTCCATCGACAGGTTGCCACCCTCTCTCTCTTCCGTTCATTTTTTTACAGCTCTCTAAATCACACACCGTACATCACGCCCCCTTCATACATATCTCATCGCACCGGTCATCCGCTTCAAGTGGCACGCGCACGTGTCCGGACCACCACTTTTAAAGCAGTCATTTTTTATTCGAGCATCAAGGCACTGGAACGGCCTTCCACACGCCATCGCAGCCATCACAAGCCCATCTGCCTTTACCGAAGCTGTGATCACATATCTCAAAATGAACGCCTCTATCCAATGTCTATATTTTTTTAACCACCCCTTATGTAATACCCCTCCAATGGGGTCTTTAAGGTAATAAAGTTAAGTGAAGTGAAGTGAAGTTCCAAGATAGCCAGCATGTCAGCTTGTTGATTGGCTAAGGCAATATCCCGTGAAGAGCGTCACAGGAAGGGCTGTTTGTAAACGTCAATTTGATGTTGCGTGACGTTGCGCGGGGCCGCTATTGCAGAGATGTTCTGCCATAATTTGTGGTGCGACGAGCGCGTGAATTATGGTAATGAGCGGCCGTATGCAATAGCAGTCAGGAGGCACGCGTATTGCCGTTTTTTCCCTGTCATTTGAGGCCATGGAAATCTTTTGTTCACAACGCGAGCTCATAGCATTTGTATCGCTCTCGGGTACTGTTGGCATTTGTGTTCTGAACCATCATTTTTATTAAAAACACGTTTATTTGAAATAATATTGGTTGAAACTAGCAAACTTTCTGCGACTTTTTGCACGTGTAACTACTGTGTTTGTATTGTAATCAATAAATAATCACTTTTCGCGTCATCAAAGGCTATGACAAAGGTGACTTTTTAATTTATAAAAAGAAATGGGCGCAAGGCGGCGCCTTGAAGTTTCCTCTCGCTGTGCGAGTAAGCAGCGAAGTGCACAAGAGATGGCAGTGCCGGCGCTTGCGTCGCGCAAGCGGATACCTGTGGCGCGCGCATCGCTATGGATGATATTCGGCCGCTTCTCAGCAAGACGAGTCGGGCTGAGTCACTTGCGTTTCACGAGATAGCAATAACGCGGCCTAGAGCGTGCGCTGATCATCACTGGCAGGTCGCGTATGTTGTCTCAAGGTAGAAAGCAAGCGCGTGGGCGCCAATATATGATGATTGACGCCCACCAGCTAGGATGCGTGTCCCCGAGGACACGCATCCTAGTTAATGAAGCAGACGACAGCTTGTGCCCATGCAGACGACAAAAGCGAGAAACAATTTTGATGGAATAACCGTACGCTTTGAGCTAGCTGCTTTATTTTTACTGGGGAGGAAAACTGTTTTCCTTTATCAATAACACTAGGTTTAATGTCTACATTACAGTTTCTTAGGCGAAACGTCAAATTTGCGTCACGTTACGAAAGCAAAACGGGGCCATCAGCGCCATTTTGTAAGCGTCGCGCCTACGTCACGCTTTGAAGAAAATGGCGGAATTTCCAGAATAGCGGCTCTGGTCATCGCCCGATGCTTGCGTTGGTCGTTACGTAAATTTGACGTCAGGAGTCGGAATCAAAACAGTTTGGAATAATTTACGTTATAGCGCCCCTGTGCGGCTTACCGCAGCCCCTGTTACCCATCTGGAAGTTTATGTAGTTCCCCTTTTGTTAAGCCCGCAGCGCCGATAATCGCAAAGAGATAAAGAAATGAACACCTAGGGTCGATAAGACCATGCTGCCAAGCGCACAAATCTACAGCAAGTGCAAAGCTCATTTGGAAACCAATGACCGAAACAGTGAAACACGCCTACAAAATAGATCCGAAGCAGGTGACACTTCGACGGGCGCTGCCATGTTCCCAAGATTTTGCCAAGACTACCCTTGAGTGCGTTAGCGTAGAACGCCAAAAGCAACGTACCCACGGAAGAGCCCTATGTCCCTTTTGTCCCGCAGATTCGCAGTTTGGATTACGTAACGATCACGCGCGAGAAAGAAAACGACAGTCGCAGGCTCGCTCTAGAGGCGAAGCATTGATTGGGATAGCAAATTATTAAACAGCGATACCCAGTAAGGTTAGTAGTTTATCAGCTTCATAAGCTGCTATAAGCATTCGCTGACTAACATGCACGGTGTCAAACGCGCAAGCAAACATGAAGAAATCTCAGTCGAGGATCGCCGACACTTGCTGTCAGAGTGCTGGCGTGATGAAGGGCGGCAGATGCAGCGAGTGAGTTCGCCTTTGTAACGAATTAGGCGCGCGAACACAGCGCACACTAAGCCTTCAGCTAGCCTTTAAACCCAGCGTAGATTACCTCTAAGATAGGACGTTCACGGCCGCGCTCAACCACGCCATGCGCAGGCGCCGCCACAATTGAATCGGGGACGCGCGCTGCTGTGTCCCCCTTTACGTCCTACCTCCCCCTCCTCAGATTCCTCACGCGCGCACTTCTCCCCGCTCTAGCCTTGCGGGCGAGATAAGTCGGCGCGTAACTTTCCTGCCCGCCACACTCGCGCGTCTAGCGCGCGCGAGAAGACGCCGTCGCACCAAAACCACCATCCTTGCGCCCCCCCATTAGGGCGCGCACGTCTCTCCACTCCCTCCTTGCGAGGGCGAAAGAGGGGCGCGCAACATACCCGCCTTGCGACCGTGCGGGCTGGAGAAGACGCCATCACACCGAGCATCCATTCTTCTCGGCTCACCACCCTTGCATGCTTTCCCTCGCACCTACAGCATACGGCGCGCGGCCGCGATGTTATCGCACTTGGACTTTATACGGAACCTCACGGCGGCGTCCAGAACGACAGAGGTAATCGTCCTGGATTGTCCAATAATTTCCTATCGTAATAAAAACTTTCATGCTATATGGGTTTGGTGGCAGAAGTTGCTGCGCCGTTGCTATACGCTGTAGTAAAACTATCCACAATGTGATTCACAGATATAATAGTGGGGTGGTTGCATTTGTGGTGGTGTATAGCCGGCACCACCGTATCTGCAGAAGTTGTTTTCGATATCTTCCACGTGGCGTACGGACACTCTTCTAGCCAAATCTGCTGTTGGCAAGGGTCTTTGTAGACTGACTATACTCCGATTTTAGTGTACAGGTGCCCCTCCCCCGCTGTCTATGTTTAGGGGATTACAGAGGGGCGGTATACATGATTTTTTTGCCCCGTATAGCATCGGCCACTGCTTCGAGATCTCTACCTTTTACCATGCTTAGTAAAATAACCTCGTCACTGGTGCTCGTACTTCCGGCAATGCATAGGTCTTTTATCTTCCCTTTTATGAACAGTACCACTGCTGGCCTGAAGTACATTGGTAATTGATAAAATACGCTTGCCTTATAGGGCGTCGCATTCCTTCTGGCTGACCGTAGCAAATATATTCGCCCAAAAAAGGATGTGCGAGAAGTGGTGACCTGTCATTAGTCACCGATTGGGATGAAGGATGTTGCCTCAATCCGGCGATCTGCACCAGACGAAGAAAACACGCGCTGCTGCCTATCGGTTCGAAGCCCTAGAAACTATGTTATACATTGTAATCAGCGAAAATACATGTGCCGTAGCATGCCCCCTTATAAGAGCAACTATCATCCCGGCCACTACGGCCGCATTTCGATGGTGGCGAAATGTCAAAACACCCGTGTACTTGGATTTAGGTGCAGGTTAAAGAACCCCAGGTGGTCCAAATTTCTGGAGTCCCCCACTACGGCGTGCCTCATAATCAGATCGTGGTTTTGGCACGTAAAACCCTATCATCTAATAAGAGCAACTATCAAGCAACCTAGGTCAAATATTGTTCCGCTTTGACGCTACGATCTATAGGCCGGAATTGCGATCATGTATTTGAATCAGCCGGTATACGGTTGCGCATATTCGCGCTGCTCTCTGAATGAACGAATTAGTAAAAAAAAAACTTGAATACGCTAGTGCGCCCTTCTTCACAATATGCATTGCAAATTATTTCGATTATAGTGCACTTACCTGCGCGAGGAGAGCTCCAGCAGAACACATGATGACTGGCAGTTTGATTAAACCTATTCGGACACTGAAATGTGCGCGGAGAGATCTGCAGACTCTTGCTTCCAAGACGTGCCACTACAGTTTTCTCCTGCTCAAAGCGTGCACGGTACTGTAGAAGGCACTGCGAAGTTGTGACTGAGGCACTGCGGCACGGTCGACCGTTTTATACTGCAATTTATCCGCCGCAAGATGGCCGGCGCTTACGTGTGGCCTCCTTGACACTAGAACCTCACGTTTCCTGTTGTTGTTTTGTTGCTGCTGCTGTCTTCATGGCCGCAGCGGCTTTCGCCACTGCGTTACATCTCGCTTCGTTCTTACGAGAAGCCGACAAGAAACACGCAATGGTTACCACCCACATTCAAAAAAAAGAAAGAAAGAATAAACCACGCAAACTGCATTTGAGCGTTGTGAATTTGATGACTCAACGAAAGCCTCATTATGAGAACAAGTAAAATAAAGGTATGATAGCACTTGGACCAGCGAACGAGAATAAATAGAAAATATGTAGAAGCATATTAGCGCAACAGATATAGAGCTTTCATGACATAAACATGACAAATAAACATCGATTTCGGAAGCATGATAAGTGTCATAAAGGTGTAACCACGTTGCTAAACACAGCCATTTCACGAATTTGAAAGACCATGACGGGCTGGCCTGAAATTTTTATGGCCATGTTTTTTTGTTCTTTTCCGTTCAGTACGTGCGCCTGAGAGGACACTAGGATTATTTTACTATAACAATGTTTCGTGGAAATGCTGTCTTCTCA